>NC_046156.1:56454722-56729722 GCF_011064425.1 Rattus rattus
CTGCAGACCAGGCATAGAGTCTGAAGACTTTACCCATGTGATGTGCTTGATTGGAGTTTCCTTGATCCTCCTGAATCTGTCTCTGAAGGTCCAGTCGGGGTTTTTTCCTGTCTCTTGGCAGAGCTGGCTGCTTCTTACTTTGTGCTTTGGGGACTTGAGATCCAGCTCCTCTCACCATGTTACTAATTGTCTCCTCAAGTGTCTTTCTTGGAGGATAGAGAAGGAATTCCTTTTGATCTCTACACATTAACACCAGACACTGGGTCAGGCTCTGTAATAAGCCTGGAGATCCTGTAATAGTTATTCTGGGGGTGCTTGGGAGGGGGTTGTTTGTTTGTTTGTGCTTTGAGGGGGTGTTGTTTTTTATTAAATGGTTCTTATTGCCGTTAACTAATACAGGAGTGCCAGAGTTATGGGTTGGGGAAGGGTCTTTATGAGAGAGGAAGTAAAAGAGGGAATACTTCCTAGGGACTTCCTTGTAAGAGTTCACACATGGGGGTCATCCATCACTAAAATGGCAGCCTCCTGGCTAAACATAAGCTGTTAGGAATTGAGCTGGTTACTATTTTTGCACCTGACCTACTTTTCTGTTGCTTCTATGACCATTACAAAAGCTTCCAGACTTTTATAAATGAATCAAACTACACCAAGATGGCCTTGTATTCTCTCCTCTTAAGGTAGCTCTTTCCTAAAAGAAATTTTGTACATTCTCTGACTCCTAGCTCTGGCATCTTGGCATCTCTAGAAGAGTGTTTCTTTCAGTAGGACCAACCTCCATACAACACCTTTGATTGTTTTTGTATAGAACATTTTCAGGCCACGAATAGTGAACCCATCTGAGCCAGAGATGGCATTTGCTTCCTTCCTCATGACTTTACCCTCCTGAAGTCAGTCACCCATGTTGCCTATTCTAGACTCAGGGCATGCCCATGCTCAGATGCTGCACATCTGGATGGCTGAAGATGAAACTCTAGGAACAGAGTATTTCCAAGTCCCAGACCCCTTCCTTTTGCCATTTGATTTTTCTTTGCTGTTCCCCAACCAGTGTTGATCTGTGTAAACAATGTGTTTTTCACTGCAAGGATGCTATACTGTTTCACAGTGTTTGGGGTTGAGATGACAGGAGTAGAAGTCTTGGGTAGTGAGTGTTAGAATGTAGCTGTCTTTTTGCTACTTTGTGGGTTCTTTTTCTATTCCACCCTTCTCCACCCTTTTTCCATCTTCCAATGCCCTAACACTAAAAAGGAGAGAAAAAAATGATACAAAGAAAAGGAGGTAACATTATTGTTAGACTACTCCCTGATCTTTGGGGGCATCTAGTTCCTTGGGAGCAAGTTTGATCTTTACAGCCTTCAAGATACCTAATATCTTCCTCCTCTTCCTCCTCCTCGTCCTCCTCTTCTTCCTCTTCTTTGCACATGAATATTTAACAAACCTCAACCAACAGCAACCATCAACAACCAACAACCACCACCTCTGGGGCCCTGGCATTTATACACCCTCTGAAAAGTTCGCAAAATGTCAAACAACACACAATCACAGAAACTATCTGCCACTGGCAAAATCACATCCCTGCAAAAGGCAAATCATAGTCAGCTCTTCTAGACCATCTGAAGCGTATCCCACACCTGGGATTAAAGTGAAAACATACTCCTATAATGTTTCTGTCTTTCTACACTAGAAAACAGAATCCTGATTTGTAAATTCAGGACCCAAAGTAGAACACAGAAGAAATAGCTAAAAGACCTTTACTGCTGCTTTATTTTTAAATGCTGCTCTTAATGAGAGTAAATTATTTAGGTGACAGTTCCCTTAAAAGGATGGTAAGTAAAGGACCTACAACGTAGACTGTTATGGATGGCGATAATCCATGACAGTCACCATTGTATGCTGAGCCTTTGACATTCCCAGAGGTACAACCTGAGGTCTTCTGTAGCCATTAGTATGGAAGGATATACCAAAAAGCTTTCAAAAGGAATTAAGAGCTCAGCACGAAATGGAATTTGGGAGGAAAGCTTACAGGAGCTGGAGTTATTTCTCTGCCAATTGGGATGGCGAGCTATGTGCATGGACTGTGCTTTTAAAGTAGGCAGTAATGGGGTGGTGAAATGGCTCAGTGGGTAAAGGTGCTTGCTGCCAAACGACAACCTAAGTTCAATCCTTGGGACTAACAAAGTGGAAAGAGAGCCAACTTCTGCAAGCTGTCATTGTGTATGCTGTGGTGTGCCCTTCACCTAAAGAAAAAAAAGTAGGTGTGATTTTTTTTTTAAATTAAAAATCAAGCAGGCAACAATTTTTCTGCTGTCAAACAGGAAAAAAAAGATGGATTTTCCTTGGAGGGGTAGAAATGAGTTAGGAAGAACTTTTCAGGTGATAAATAGGGTTTGAAGGAAGGAGAGGGGCTCCTTCTGGGAGCCTGGGAATGGGAAAACATAAAGAGGGATACTTATAAATAAATGTTTTCATGCTAACTCTAGGGCAAGCAAGGCCAAGGAAAATCTCATCATCCCAAATTCCTAGCTCATTGATGGCCCAAGTATTTGCTTCCTATAGAAAATGCTAATTAGTGTGGGCTCCCAGCCATCTCCTAAAGTCCTTAATTGCAACGTCGTGTTTATTCAACTCTGCAAGTGCTCACTCTAAGTGCTAATTTCTTGGCTCAGAACCCTGACTTGCATCATATTTTTCATACATCTGCTGACTCTCTTCACGGTGATTGGGTCAATGCTCCTAGCCGGGATCAGAGCCTCCTCCTGGAGGCATCCACCCACACCTGGCAGCCCTGAGGTCTGCAAATGCGGAGACCAAGCCCATCCATTTAACTATGCTCCAAGCTAGCAGCGTTAAGGAGTTGCTAGATTCAGAAGCAGGGAGGCCTAGTGTTCATGACTCCCTGAATCGCAGTTTTGTCATCATAAAAAGAGGAGCCTGTGCATCTTTGATTTCTAAGATTTGATTCAGAAATCTCTCCTGAGAATATCGAGGGAAATCCCTTTCCAAAAAAAGGTGAACTTTTACACCTGAGACCGCCAAACCCCCATCTTAACCATGCGAGATTTTACTTGATTCTGGTGTTTTGTGTTGTTTTGTTTCCCTTTTGGTTTTGTTGTTGGTTTTTTGAGACAGGATTTCACCCTGTAGCCCTGGCTGTCCTGGAACTTGCTCTGTAGACCAGGCTGGCCTCGAACTCACAGAGATCTGCCTGCTTCTATCTTCTGAGTGCTAGGATCAAAGGCATGCACCACCACCACCTTTACTTGGTTCTCTACCCACATCCACAGCTCTGCATTTCAACAAGACAGGGAGTCTTTCCATTACTTGTCCATGAGAAATTGGTTCTGTATTCAGACACGGAAGTATGAAGTTCAAGTTTAAGTTGGTTTAAGTTTCCAAATTCAAAGGCCACACACACACACACACACACACACACACACACACACACACACACACACACACTGTGCAGTTTCACTCCTTCATTTGAAGCCATGTAAGAACTCCAGGAAAAGTTAAAAACTATTGAATAAAGTCAAGAGCAAAATACAGGGTTTAATTAGACATCCATACTTATTTTGCTCTTTCCACCCTTGAACACAACCAGAAGCCCAGGGTCCCCTGAGAGGCTGTCAGTACCCCACAGCTGCAAGGAAGCAGCTGAGGAGAGAAGACAGCATCTTGACCTACCTGACTTATCTTGATGGATGAGTGGATGAGTAAGGAGGACCACAGCTCTGGCTTGTGCTTCTGATATTTTCCTTGCTGTGTTTGCCCATTTAGATCAAGGCCTATGGGTAATTAATCTTAAAGTAAGGTCTTCAGTAAGCAAAGCCTCCCACACAGTGGCAGCGATCTGCCCGGCACAGTAATGAACTTTCCTAAGTCTAACTCACATGCTGCAGCCTTCAGTTGAACTAGCAGGGCTGGTACTACAGGGCTCTGGATTTGGGGGGCTCTTTCCCCAGAGTCGTGATTTTTGAATTTTGCTTACAATTCATCTTCTCTTTGAGGCCCGAACTGATTTCATCAAGTCTGTGGATCACTGGAAGAGATAAAGGCTGTCTTCTGCTATAAGCAACAGTTGTATAAGCAACAGTTGTTTCTAAGAAGTGCAAAGAATTACTCTATGGAAGAACTGATAACACAGTGGTTAGTTGTTTTGGGTGTTTTTCCTCCCTCCCTCCCCCCTTTACTTTGCAAGCCCCACATCCTACAAAAAGCATTGGCGCTGGAAGTTGATAGGTCTAGATCTAAGAAGTTAATGTTTTCCTTGCTTCTCCCAGGAGTTTCCAGAGATGGAAATAGAGTTTCTCCACTGAATCCTGCGCTTTCCCAGAGTGCTTGCTTTCCTGACATTGATGATGACGATGACGATGATGATACTTTGTTGTTTTTAATGATAAGTTCAGTCATCATAGCACCTGCTAAGCCACTGAAACGGAAGCCCTGCTCTCAACTCTGCCAGGCCAAGAGCGGGCGACTGGCTGGGCGTGAGACTGATTAGCCCCTCAGGGTAACCACGGATGCTGTGCATGATGTGGGGCGCTGCTGTTGGGAGGTGCGGAGCTGCAGAGCGTTTTGAGCCACCTTTTTTTACTAAAGATAGGTGTTCTTTTGGGTTTCAGGTTTCTCTACCATAAAAAGGAGAGTCTCTCTGAAAAGCAGGTTAACACCCCTCCCCCCTCCTCTTGCAAGTAGATTTCATTCATACAGTGCTGTGAATGAACTTCTTACTGGCTTTTTTTTTTATAGTCACTTGGGGTCATAAGGAAAGGGAAGTGTAAGTGACGCGCGCACGCGCGCGAGTGTGTGTGTGTGTGTGTGTGTGTGTGTGTGTGTGTGTATGTCTGAAGCATTTCTCTAGTGGTGGAATGAGAAGTTGTAAGAGGATCCCAGAACAGAGGAATCAAAGGGAAGGTACCATCTGCAGATAGGTGCGGGCCTGGATCTGCAGAGAAGAGTCCCTCGGAGTCGCGCAGCTGCGGTCCAACCCCGGCCCCTCGAGACCCCCGACACTCTAGAAAAGCTACGCAGAGCAAGTGGGCTAGCCCCGACTGCGCCGCGCCGCACCCACTGCGGACCTTCCGCGCTCTACTTCGCAGGCTGCTCAGTCAAATACCCGGTCCTGGAGGCGGGCGCGCTCCGTAGCCCTCTAGAGACCCGGGCACTCGAGTACTGGGCCCGGGCGCCCTCCTGCCGGGAGCCCGGGCTCGGCAGCCGCTAGCGTGGTCCGGGCCCGGCGGGGAGGGGTTAGAGGCGGAGGCGGAGCCAGCTGGAGCCGGTGTCAGGTTGCTCCGGTAACGGTGACGTGCACGCGTGGGCGGAGCCATCACGCAGGTTGCATATTTTAGGAAGTGAGGAGGAGGCAAGGGCTGGAGCTGCGGCTGGGTCTGGGGCGCGGAGCCTCGGCGGGAGGAGGCGGACACGTGGCAGCGGCGGCGGCAGCAGCAGCGGCGGCAGCAGCGGCGGCCTCGGTCCGGGGCGCCGGCCGTCCTCCCTCTTTCCTCCGGCGGCAGCCCTAGTTCCCGCCTCTTGGCTCCCCCGGCTCCACTCTCCCAGCCGGGAGCTGCTCTCTCCTCTTTCTAGTCTCCAGCCACAGGACCCGGCGCGGGGCCCGCAGCGCCGCCACCATGGGGAAGGGGGTGAGTGTCTGGCGAGCCCGGGCCGCGGGCGGGGGCGCGGGAGGAAGCGGCTTGGAGACCCGGCTCTCCGCAATGGAGGGGCGGGTGCTGAGCGCGGGCAGCGGCCCTGGAGGAGTAGCACCCGGGGTGGCATCCCTGAGCCCGGCGCCTGCCCTGCCTGAGCCCTTTGGTCGCCTTCACCGCGCGCCTTGCGCTTCCTTTCTCCCTCCTCCCACCGTGCCCAGGGGAAGGAGCGCTCCTCCCCTTCCCCCGGGGAGCTCCGCCAGGGCCCCCTCGCGGTGGCCGTTCTCGCCGCGGCCCGGCGCCGGCTAGGGCAGCCTCCGGGTCGAGACTCCCTTCTCCAGGAGGCTCTGGGGCTCGGCCAGCTCCCCGCAGAGGCGACCGCCCTCCCCCAAAGGAAAAAAACTGGCTTCCCCTTAGGCCGAACCAGCCCAGCGAAGCTAGTGCCAGAAAGGGTGTGACTTCACAGCCCAAAGATAGCCTTTAAGGTATACTTTTGAGAGCTTTAAAATGGGCCACTGTCCATAACAGGATGTGCCTTTGGTAACTGGTGTTGTCTTAACGGTGGGGAGGGGTGTGTGAATTTATGTTAGGGGACGATTCTTAAAGGGGGCTAGGCTGACCCTACGGCCTAGGCTACTGTCAATCCAACAAAGGACTGGAGACTGGACAGTTAATGGTGCTAGAAAAGCCATGCGGGTTTCCTGCATTGCTGTCTCACCCAAGAGGTGTTCCGAAAAGAATGAGGGATTCGGGGCACGAACAACGCCGAGGTCCCACCTTGATAACTGCTATCCACCTCGGAAGAGTTAGTTCCCGACCTCTCAGCAGCAGATAAAAACTTACAAAAATAACCCTGAAAACATCAGTTCCTAGGTTGAAAAAGCACCAGTCATGAGAATACAGGTGGGAGAGTCCACTCCACCCTCTTCAGGGCTGACCAAGCAGACGAGCTGTGGACACTCTGCAGGTCCTAAGGCACCTGGGTGTATACTGAGATGGAGCGAGAGCACATTCTTTGGAGACTTGGAAGAGATGATTATAAAACGTGGCCAGGAAGAGAGATTAGGGACCCTGACGGTGCCCCCGCTCAGGTTTTGCAGCATCGCAGCAAAGAACTGATTCCCTCCTGGCCTCCACTTCCAGGATGGAAACCGGATCTGTAGGTCATACTGTTCTAGCCGTTCCTATAAACCATTTATTCGTTAAAGCCCCATCTTTTTATCTCCTATCCCTTCAAAAAGAGAATCTTTGTCATTTGGAGACCTTGAGCAGCTTTTAGGAGCACAGAGACAGGCGGAAGCCTAGGAAGGTGAAGTGACTTGTTCAAGGTCAAACGGTTGTTTAGTGACAACAGGTGCTCTACAACCTGTTGCTCTCAAGCTTACTCATAACGTCTGCCTCTGAAGCATCGTTTTGTGTGCAGAACTCTAAAGTTCTCCTCCAGAAGAAATCGGGGTGTTTGTAATAGTAAATAAACCAGGAAGACGTTTAAGTTGGAGTTACGCCTTTAGGCCTAGGGCATATACACTGGAGTAGTGCAATAACAGTTCAACTGAGAGTTTGGTCAAGTTCAACCTAAGTGTTTTATGAACCCTAAAGATGTCTAGAGTACTTAGTATTTGAAGTACTCTGATAAATTGGATATTAGATTGCCTGCATGCATTCATGTATGAATGCCTGTCTTTCTCAATGACTTACAATGGCAAATTGGTCAGAGGAATATTTCATACTGAAATGTTGGGATTTTTCCACATGGGGATTAAAATGTGGGTGGAGCAATGACTAAAGCCCTGTTAATTGGTTAACCAAGAAGCTTAAGGGCAGCTAATTTTTAAGGTCATCGTGATCTTCCCCCATCCTCACCCCTTTTCTTAAGTGCCATCTAGGGTTTAGGTGTGGGTGATATTTCCAGATGATTTTTCCTAGCTTTCAAAACTGGGGTCCTGAATGTTTGGTAAGAAAAATGAAGGACCAGCTTGCTGAATCATTCCTGGGATAAAATAGGATTTTGTTCCTTTTTTTTTTTTTTCTTATTCAGTGTTTTTTTGCCAGTGACTCGGCTTAAATCCTCATGAGGCCTACCACCCACAACTGTTTAGCTCACCAAAGGTACACATCATAATTGTTTAGAAATGCAGGGGACTTGGTTTGTTTCGTTTGAAGTTTATAAAAGGTGGGAGAAGGGAGGGTCTAACCTAGCCTTTCATTTCAGTTCTGGATTTGGTTTAATATTAACTTAGATGCTGAGAAAAGAAATCCTAGCTTATGGGTAGTGATTTAAAGACTAGGCAGGGAAAGAGGCTCTAGTGGAGGTGACACAAGGTACTCATGTCAGCAGGAATCTTGGTTGTAGGGTAACATTATCAGCCGCCCTTTTGGAGCTAAACTCGAAAGTGTGAGTAAATGCCCACTGGCTGCTATAAAGCTAGTACTTTAGACTCACAACACGGTGAGGCAGAGTCTTCCCAATGGAGAGCGGCCCAGCCTGGATAGGAACAAGTAAGGCACTTAAAGGACAGACACACTGGGGCTGGTCCTGGAAGTCCCGGAAAACAGAAGAGACTGTTAGGTTGTTTCCACCTTTTCTCTGCCAGTCATACAGTGTAAGAGTGAAACAGTTCCCTGCCTGGAAGGTTCTCTGCCCCACTCCCCACCTCCACCCCCACCCCTCCAATTATAAGGCTGTATGTTCTTGGCTGCTGTCTGTCTGTTAATTTGTAGCGTTCTCTGTTGGCAAGTTTGTAACAATGGTGACTCACCTTGGGGTGAAGAGTAAGAAATGGGAGGCTGCTCTTTATAAACCCAAGATGATAGAAAACACCCCCCACCCCACCCAAAAAAGCTTTAGAAAGATCTAGTAGGGGCGTTTATCCAGATGAGAGCTAAAACTTAAAATCACATTTAAGACTAAAGAGCAGGCCCAGTGTCAAGGCAGAGACTTGGCACTCACACTGGTCCATCCCTGCACTCTTCAAAACCAACGCCTAAGGATTACTTAGCAACAAGTGCACAGAGAAGTGACTTTCTCTTCTCAACAGACTGTTCTTTTAGGAGTACCTCAATAATGAGAGGGAACCATTAACTAAAGAGCCCTGGAGGACTTTGTATGAAGAACTAAGTTAAGTTTTTACTTCATGGGAAGATAAACAGTTTTTTTTGAAAAAGCAAAGCCTCGAAGCTCTGGTTTCTGGTCTGGCCAGCTGTAGAGCCCTCACCCTGAGGATCAAATGGAGTCATCTTGGTGCTGTGTGGAGAGTGCGCCATAGCAGTATGTTACTGCTGGGGCTTACTAAGTCATGGGACAAACAGACCTTCATAAACTGCTATTCTTCAATCCCAGTCCCTTTCAAAGCTATGGAACAATTTTCCTTTCCCCTGAGAAATATTAAAGATAGGAGGAAATGAGAAATGCTGTTAACTGCTCCTCCAGGGTACATTGGTATGACTGGGCACTCTATCACTGCCCAACAAGCAAATCCAGTCGGCAGCATCTTAGACATCCCATCAGCATTCACGTTTCAAGGGAAGACTTTCACCATGAGCGGTGGTCATCTTTAACTTCTTGAAAGTGTCATAGGAAGAGAGAGAGTGGTTTCTCAGCTAGAAACACTGATGCCCAGGGCCCCCTGCCAGCCAGCAGGCCTGAAGAAGAAATCCGAGTGTCAGATCAGATGGGCTCACAGTAATCAGAGTGGCTGGGTTTGGATAACAGAGCACTGGGCGGATTGTTTCTCCAGCCCTGTCTAATTCTAGACTACTCTGAGAATATGGCTAGGGGGTACTAATGTGAGGTAAAGGGAATGTTACAATGTGACATCTTTAAACACTCCGGCATTTATATGTATATTTGGGGCGGAGACTAAGGAGCCTAGTCGTGTCTGAACATTCTCACTTTGCCTTGAATTGAGAGTGCGAGAGGAAGTATGTTCTTTGGCTGGAGTCAGAGCGAGTGTTCTCTGCATATGACTCACCTCATTAGCTGTGCTGAAATCTGGTGTGAGAAATCCATAAGACGCTCTTAACATGTATTTGTTGGATGTTTGGGGTAACAGGTTCTGTGAATTAGAAAAGAGGAAACACACACACACACACACACACACACACACTTACTTTAACCCTGATTTGGTTTCATTTGGGTCCTGAGCCAAAGGTTTTTTTTTTTTTTTTTAAATCCAATAGACCTCATCCTCTAGTTGCTTTGTGACTTTACAATGAAATGCATCTGGGCATTGTCTCTTAGCGGGTTTTACTCAAACCCCATTTAGTAACAGCTATCTGCTAACAGCATTGTCTGCTGGTAATTTGAAAGGTTGATTGATGGTGGCTCTGGCTTTATCTTTGGGGCCTTCATTATTTGAGGACTAGTAATCACTGTAACATTTTGTCATCCCTGGGCCCCGGTGTTTATCTTTCCAGTCTGTTCTCCTGATGTTATTCGGAGCCTTGGGGCAGTTGGGGTGCGCAGCCTCTCTGTTTGCAAGCTCCCTGTCGTGCTTCCATGGCACCAAGCTGCGCTCTGAAGCCAGTCAGCACCTTTGCCCTCTTCGGCCCAGCAGTCCGCTTGCTTCCCAGGCTCCTTAACCACCTGTTAAAGAGTGGTCAGCACTTCCTGGAAACTGACGGCCGCTCTGCTTTTTTAAGCTATCCCTCTCAAACAAGTGATGGGGCAAGCAAGGGGGCTTATGAGGGAGGACAGGTGGCAGGTGGTGAGGCGCAAGCAGAACATTTTTGATTCATTCAGGCCTCTTGGAGAGGTCAAATGTCCATGGGGCTGGTGCTTTTTAGTAAGTACAAGAACAAACTGCATTTTAAGAGGAAGATCTAAAATACAGTGACTCTTCACATACTTTAGGATTTTTTATTTTTTTCAAATGGTCATGGTACGTTCTGTGGAAAGGTGGACTGGCAGGGTTGTTTGAGAATTCAGTGGGGAGGCACCTTAGGTGATGCTCCCGTGGGATGAGGGAACCCAGTGGCTGGAGCTGTGGCTGATCTCATCCCTGTGGCTGATGAACACAGCCCAGGTTTAGATACAGAACTGGGTTCCCAGGGCTCTGGCTCTGTAAGAGTTCATTTCTTAGCATGTTGTCTTCAGGTGTGAGAGGAGGAACCCACGGCATGGGATGGGGGTGCCCCTTGGTTACCTCCTCTGCAGAGAATTTCTATTCCAAAGGGTCACTGTGGGCTGGAGAACAGCTAAAGGACCATAACTGTCTATCCCTTGTCTTCCATTTACCAATTCTCACCTAGCCCAGGCTTTGGTACAGCCCTTAGGTCCCTACCTAGAGAAGATGAACCTACACTAAGCCATTTAGACTCAGGATGGTTGGAAATGTAGCAAACTAGGACAGATTGATACTTTTTTTAACATGTCTCTGAAAGCTACCTCTATAGGAAGCAAGGAATGGCAGTAATGTGAGTAGTGACCGGGTTATCACAGAGACCTTTGTACAGCGCTGGGCAGAGGACCTTTATAGACAGAGCTGAGCTTGAGGTTTTGATAAGAGAACCAGGAAAATTGGGGGATACTCCCCCATTTTATACTAACAGTTGGCCAAAATTAGGCAGAGCCTTCTGTTGCTGAATCAGGCTGTGTCTGACTTCCCTGCCAAATTGGAGTTTGCTAAATTGAGTTTGAAGGTGCCGTCTCCCTAGCCCTCTTGGCCAGCTGTGAATTGGCAACATTTGGAGCAGTTACTTTGTGTTTGTAGCCTCTCTCGCTAGTCAAAAGCTTCTGTTCTGGGTTCTGGAAACAATGTGGGGGGTTTTTTAGTTTTGTTAGGTGTTCTGTTTTCAGATTCTACTAAACAAACTATCAGAATGCATTGGTAAGTTAATAGTTATGACAGAGCAGGTGTCTAAGGCTGACTGTTCAAGGACATGGAGCTGGCAAGTGACAGTGCTAGAGTAATGATGTAGGCCAGAATTAAAAGTGCCATCCACTGACCTGGCTAAAGTGAGTGGGGATCTTAGGCTTCCACCTTTAGGCAATTCAGAAGGGATTTCAGAAGTCTGGAAAGGGCCTCCCGAGTTCTCTGACTGTAGAACCCTGGGTGCTAGTGCTATGTGCTCTGGGGGTCACATAGCAGAGGCAGTGCTAGTGCCTGTGTAGGCCTCAAGTGGCAGTCCACTGGGGAGGAAGATCTCTATTTAAGTCTCACTGCAGTGTGTGTGTGTGTGTGTGTGTGTGTGTGTGTGTGTGTGTGTGTGTGTGTGTCTGAGTATGTGAGAAATTGTGTGTGTGAGTATGTGTGTGACTTTGTGAGTTGTATGTGTGAGCTGTGTGGGTGTGTGATCCTCACTGTTACTGTAATTGGTAAATTTGTAGCTGTCTTCTACCTTCCCCAAACACATTTTCTCCAGTAAGTGATGAATTAACTGAAGAAGAGGAAGGATTGTTTTCCACTCCAAAAGGTCATGGGGATTTCTTGTTCCCTTATTGTGAGGGCCAGCATGAAGTCTTATATATATATCTATTTTGTCCTTTGTTCTTCCCGTCCAGGATTTTCCCCTCCCTCCCCCCCCTTACCCTACCCTCCCTCAGCGTGTCTTCCTCAGGTCCAAAGCACACAGTAGCTTTGGGAATCTGGGAAGGTGGAATCCAGAGGACACATAGGTTAAAATAATGACACACACCCAGCCTTGAAGTGTCACATGGAGTAAACAATGCCTTGCTATAACTTCCTAGTTCTTAAATTAGAATGGAAAAAATTAATAACCTAGCTGACTCCCCTTTCACCAGCTGCCCCTTTGAGGATGGCACAGCCTGTTGAATGTCCCTTCCAGATAAGCTCAGAAACACTCAAAGGGAGTCGCTGGAGTCCCAGTCACTCCTGCTCTGTGGGGCTGAGTGAAGAAGGAGTCTCCTTTTCTAACTGAGAAAGGAGAAGTTCTGTGCCTGGTGCCCAAACAAGCAGGGAGGTCAATGGAGTCCGAGGAAGAACACCGCACCACTTCCTGCTGTGACCTTTGTTTTTAAAAGAAATAAGGAAAATGTTGTCTTACCCCACACCACAAACTCATACTTTTTCAGCTTTGAAATTATAGTCCTTAGTGCCCATAGGAACCTAAGGATCTCTTGACCCGCACCAGGAAGAACTAACATTAAATTATTGTTTTACTTGTGGGCAAGAACTGATCGGATAAGCTGCCTCGTTCTTTTAGACAAACATTGCCTACTGGAAAAATTAAGATTTTTGAAGAAATGATTTTACATGTTAATACTATTCATGTTCCTTTACAGATGCCCCCATTTAAAGTACCTTACATAGCATGAATTTATAAAGGGGTTTGGCTCTTAGGAAATGTAGATGCCTCAACCTTATTCTCAATGGCTGTGACGGTACAGGCTGCACACTGCCTTTGTGATGGCTGATAAAACTTTGGAAGGTGTCCAGGGAGGGTTGGCCTATGCCAATATTTCTCTTCTCCCTTTTGGAAAATGTGAGAAGTCTGAGAATAACTGAAGCACACAGACAGTGAGGCTGGGGGATTCTAACACTGCTCCTCATGGAAGTGTATTTCCGTGAAACTGAACTTGCTTGAAAATGTATAGGGTGATTTCTTTTTTAAAAAATCTGTTTAAGCTGGGCATGGTGGTGCACGCCTTTGATCCTAGCACTTGGGAGGCAGATGCCAGACTAGTTCACATAGCGAGTCCAGGACAATTAGGGCTTGTTACACAGAGAAATCCTGTCTTGAAAAAGAAAAATCAGTTTAATCTGGCCACCCATGTGAAGGAGCCCTGAGTCGACATCTATGTCGTGGCTTTACATCATTGTGCTTTCCCGTCAGATATGTAGAGAAATGCGCCCACCTCTGGTCAGAGCCCTCTAGTTTGCTTTTTATTCAGTGCATGTAGCGGCGTCTTATGTGCATGTGTTAACTCCAGCACAGATCTCCACTCAGAGAGGCACTTGGAGCTACACTGACTCCATAGCAGAGGGAGAGAATGTTAGGAATGTTGACTGTCCTCCACTCTGCCCAGCTCCACTCTGCAGATAAGATGGAGATTCAAGTGCCCTGCTCTCAAGGAAAAAGTCACTTGTCAAGTCACACGGTGTTGAATAGCGTCACAAATACCCACTTCTCCAACACCCACTCATCGGAGTAGACTTTCTCTTTGAAGCTTTCTAAAATCAAGTGAATGTTGTGTTTTATTTGCTACTTACTAACTAGAAATGACTGAAATACATGTTTTTGAGTTTTATTTTCATTTGGGACAACAAAACCAAATGTAGAGGGGAGAGTTCCCAGATGTAGCTTGAATAGCTGTTAATGTACCACTTACGTTAGGAGAGAGACCCACGGAGTAATAGCAGCAGCATCACCAAGCACTCATTTCATTGGAAGGCGTCAGCCTCTGCCCACCCTAGCCCCTCCCTGGGAAGTGGCCTGCAGCCCTCTCCATGGACTGACTTTAGAGTACCAAGTCCTGGTTTCATACACATCGGCTCAAGCACTTTAACATGGTGAGGGAGTAGAACGATCTAAATTTAAACTATAGAATCAACATTTTCTCTAAAAATCCTTCCAGTTTTGAGAGGCGTAGGTGGATCCTGTGAATTATGCGATAACTCACACGCTTTTCCTGCATCCTGCTTGTGTCAAAACATTTCCAGGGCCTTTCATTTTGGGAGATTTTATTTTAGGTTACAGAATGGGGTGGAGACTCCCTTTCTTTCATTTTCTTCTTTTTTTGTTTTTGTGGCTTATTTAAAATTTCTTAGGGACTTTTAGATGTTTCGTTTCTCTCTGAAAAAAATGAAATGTGATTAGTAACTTTATGTGAACATTAATGGTATTTAAACTGTGCCTAGTGGCTTTACAGAGAAAAGAACTTAATCATGTCAGAGTGACTGGCACTCAGATGTATCATTAAATCCTCAGAAATGCTGACTGAGTTGTCTGTCCTTACATTGTCCTTAGGAGTTGGTGACTTCCCTTGAACCTCTTTAACTGGTGGCTAGTAGGGCGCAGGACTTTAGCGTCTTGTCTGTTTGATTCACAGTGCAAACTTAGGCACTGGATTACTAATGGAAACATGGTTTCATTCCTTCAGTGGGCAAGGCAGAAGACTGCAAAGTAAGGATTTTAACATTATAGCCACTGTTCACTCCAAGTGCCTGTTGCCCTAGCGAGGCTGTTTGAAGCCTGTTACAACTTCCCCATTGTTCTTAATACACAAATGCCTTTAGTGGTGGTGGCTGTAATCCCCCATGGGTGGATTTGTTAGGTACAGCACAATGTAAGCTCCTAGGTTGTGTTGTGCTGAATGTTAACCCAGTGGTAGCTTCCATCCCTCCAACACACACACACACACACACACCCCACACACAACCTTGAGTTCCCAGGTGCTGCACAGAGCTCACCCCCTCTCTCTCTCCCTTCTCCCATCTGTAGGTTGGACGAGACAAGTATGAGCCCGCAGCTGTATCAGAACATGGGGACAAGAAGGGCAAGAAGGCGAAGAAGGAAAGGGACATGGACGAACTCAAGAAGGAAGTGTCTATGGTGAGTACTGGGAGGAAAATCGGTTGTGTGGTTTTTCTTAATTAATTGCACCTTACCCTATGAGTGTGTGCTTCTGCACCCAACCTAGGGCAGAGAACTAACAGGGTTGATGTTGAAGAGTCTTCATTCTGAAAGCTATTAAAGGGTTAAACAAGGTCTTTGTCTCCCCTCCATGAGCAATGCAAGTGTTCTTGGTACCACAGTCTGAAGGATGCTGATACTACAGCGTCTTTAAGGAGGCCTCAGGGACTTAACCCATCTATAGCCAACCTGGACAAATGAAGTGGCCCTATCTAGACAAGCGGTTCCCAACCTGCCAGTTGCAATCCATTTTGGGGTCGAACAATCCTTTCACAGGGGTTGCTTATCAGAGATGGACATTACGATTCATAATAGCAAAATTACAGTTGTAAAGTCACAGTGGAAAAACTTAATGGCTGGGAGCCCCCACAATATGAAGAACCAGATTCAACCAACCATTAGGAAGGTTGAGAGCCACTGTCCTAGATATCCAAGAGCTGTTGGGTTTCTCTGACTCAGTTCAGCAAGTGGTACTGGACCTCTGTCACCCAGCATCGGCTCCCCCTGAGGAAGCTCTCTCAGGAGACAGTCATGAGGTTGATGCGTAGCCTAGGCAGCTGGTGGGAAGAAAGTTTCGGTGCTGAGCTGATGAGGGATGAGTAGTGTGTGGGTGCTTTTTTTCCCTTTGATTTTAGGGTGTATAATTCTTTTTTTTTCCTGGTTTCCCTTAGGATGACCATAAACTCAGCCTGGATGAACTCCATCGTAAATACGGAACAGATTTGAGCCGAGTAGGTACTCATTAGAAGCCTGCCGTATCAAATCATAGTTCTCCCTGTGGTATTCTGTCCCATCTTACAGGTCTGACCTTACTCGGAGTATTTTATGACAGCCACCATTGGCTGTGTGACATGTACAGAACTTGGGCTTGTCTGTGGCCATTTCTTCCCTGAAACCTTGTTGGAGTGGCCATTAGTTTCTCTGTTTTCTAGAACGCCAGGTTTCGAAGCAGGTTCCAAAGCCAGGCTCCTTCACTTTATTTGTCTGTGTTTGCAAAACTGAGAGACACGCAGCAGCTAGCTGGGGTTTTAGCAGTTAGTGTCTTTGTGCCTTTCTCAGCCTGGTTCCTGGTGGTGTGTCAGAACTTTCTTACCCTGTGGTACAACCTGTGTACAAACCTCAAAACACACCTTCCGCCCAGATGTGTTTTGTAGCTCTAAGTTTCCAAAGGGGTTCTACTCAGCCTCTCTGCTCGCCATGGGCCAGGCCGCCTTCTCAAATCATTTCACCCATCACTCATTGTTCTTATTAGATTCTTAGGTCAGCGGGCTCTCTGGGACTCCAAGTCAGTCAACTCAGACACTGTGGGCCCCTTACTTTGTAAACTGGGGTTAATAGCCTGTAAGAGATGATCGTTAAATTAGGCAAGCTAGTTAAAGGCCCCGACCCAGTGCTTGGAGTGTGGCTGGGGCTCATGTTAGGTCATTGTTTTACTGAGCTGACAGTGGGTTCTGCAGCAGGTGAGGAGGCTGAGTAGTCCACTGGTTTTTCTCTCAAGCTATTTCTTCTTTCCTCACTTACTAGGCAGCAGCAATGTTAAAAATAACAGACACTGAGTCCACAGAAGCATACTTTAGACTGAAATGTGCTCTGTCTCTTTTTAACCTGATATTTCAGCAGTACAAAAGTAATCCCGTTCTCTCCTCTTAGTGTGAGTCTTGTGTCTGCCACCGAGACAGGTTTTAAGGCCCATTAGACCATGCAGACTGCTGTGCAGTGCCCTTTCCAGTGAGCACTGTTAAACTGACAGGTTTCCCAGGAGTTAGCTGAAATATGCGTGTGGGTGAGCCCTGCCCTGCCAGACCAGTGTTTTCATTACCATTGTGAGAATGGAGTTCTGTACTTACAACTTGGCTGTTAACTCAATGAGACTTGGATTCCTGCAGAACAATTTTCCTGCCCTCCTGTGTTTAGATTTTCCCCCTCCCCCTTATAGAGTCAGTGTACAGAAAACTGTCAAAGTTCCTAACTCGCAAAGCCAAACCAGTTAGTTAAAATCGAGATCTTTTCGGTATAAAACTTAGGGGGAAAAAATCAACCTGATTCAGATTTTCCACAGTTCCTTTTAAAAGGAGTTTTAAATGAGGTCTTAGGGTATTATGGGTTCCTAAGGGAATGGGGTTTGTTTATCTTTTGGAATTTCCTGCTTATTTTGGGGGAGTTAGCCAGGCTTCACCTGGCTCTGCAGCTGAGAGCCTGTTTCTTTGTGGATTTCTTGTTGTTGGAAGAGTGTGGTGGCTGATGCTGGTGTGCTCTGTCTGATGTACACCTCTCTACTCCTCAGGGCCTAACACCGGCGAGGGCCGCTGAGATCCTGGCTCGGGATGGCCCCAACGCCCTCACGCCCCCTCCCACTACTCCCGAGTGGGTCAAATTCTGTCGGCAGCTGTTCGGTGGCTTCTCCATGTTATTGTGGATTGGAGCCATTCTTTGTTTCTTGGCTTACGGCATCCGAAGCGCTACAGAAGAGGAACCGCCAAACGATGATGTGAGTTGTGTAGTCACGGTAGCACCATCGCCTCCTAGACCTGTGTGGTCTTCCCTTCCTCTCCCACTCTGGGTCCTCCTACAGCAGGTCTGCCTGATAGTGCTAGCGGCTCTGCTCTGGTCTTAGCCTAG
This sequence comes from Rattus rattus, assembly GCF_011064425.1. Lineage (NCBI taxonomy): Eukaryota > Metazoa > Chordata > Mammalia > Rodentia > Muridae > Rattus > Rattus rattus. Next base: position 56,472,575 of record NC_046156.1, read on the forward strand.
CTCTGGCTCCCAATAGTCGATGTGTACTGGACCTGCCTAGAAAAGTCTGTTCTGTAGGAGTTCTTGGAAAGATACCATTGTTTTTATGAAGCAGGGGAAATAGACTCACAGAGGATATTTGAAAAAGACCATTAAGTTAGTGGCCAGGGTTGGGGATTTAGCTCAGTGGTAGAGCGCTTGCCTAGCAAGTGCAAGGCCCTGGGTTCGGTCCTCAGCTCTGGAAAAAAAAAAAAAAAAGTTAGTGGCCAGGGATGTGTAATGGATTCTGTCTCTGACCCTCCTGCCCACAGGCTCTAGAGAGATAAATGTGAAGACATGAGCTCCTGGTCTCTGAAGCCGTGACCCTCCAAACGTGTTTTTTATCCAGTCTGAGATACCTGACTATTCCGTCTGGCCCTAACCTGTCTGCTTCCTTCTAGCTGTACCTCGGGGTCGTGCTGTCTGCTGTCGTCATCATAACTGGCTGTTTCTCCTATTATCAAGAAGCAAAAAGCTCCAAGATCATGGAATCCTTCAAGAACATGGTCCCTCAGGTACCCGAGGCTTCATCCTTCCCTTTTGGGAGGTTGACGGCTCTCACGACATAAATTAGTGTGACATTAAGATAGTCCAAGTATTAAGCGGTGTTACCTAAGAGGTCTCAGAACAAGGGCAGTGCCGAGTGGGAGGAGCTCAGGGTAACTGCTGAGCTGCAGTGTTTTGTGTAAATATGAGGGCTCTTTGCTGCAGCCCAGGGATGAGTGCATTTGTGACTTGGTTTTCTTCTTGAGCTTTACCCTTGCTTTGTTGGGCTCCATCTAACGGTGTCAACTGTCTTCCCCTCTGAAGCAAGCCCTCGTGATTCGAAATGGAGAGAAGATGAGCATCAACGCAGAGGATGTCGTCGTTGGGGATCTGGTGGAGGTGAAGGGCGGAGACCGAATCCCTGCTGATCTCAGAATCATATCTGCAAATGGCTGCAAGGTAGGCGAAGCAGGAGACCTCTCTTGGCTAGCTTGGCTCGGTAGACATGGGCACAGCAGCCCACGGTGAGACTGGGAATCACCTGGTACTATTTTCCTCACACTCAGGTGGATAACTCCTCACTCACTGGTGAATCAGAACCCCAGACTCGGTCCCCGGATTTCACAAACGAGAACCCCTTGGAGACAAGGAACATTGCCTTCTTCTCAACCAACTGTGTTGAAGGTGGGCTATTTAAGGCACTCTTTGGCATGTCTTAGTAGTATTGTGGGTGTTAACAGAAGGAGGGGGGCACAGTTCCTCATTTCATTGGCTTTATCCTGACAGCTTTTCTCAGCACAGAGCAGAGAGGCTCTACCTGCTGCCAGGAAAGTCCAGGAAGTTTTCCTTTCATCCTCACAGTGCTCTGTGCTGGTAGCAATAGGCCAGTGCGGCTTCTGCTCTCCTGGCAGCGTGTACCAATCCCATCACTGGATTGCTGCTTTAAAACAGGCAGCAAGTTACCCAGAGAGCTGATTCTGCTTAAATAAACGACAGGAATCTACATGCGTGTGCTCTTTGAAACCAAGCACATTCTCTGGCCTCTGGCTGACACAGTTCCCACACTCCTTTTCTCAAGGAACTGCACGTGGCATCGTTGTGTACACTGGGGATCGCACCGTGATGGGCAGGATCGCCACCCTTGCTTCTGGGCTGGAAGGCGGCCAGACCCCCATTGCTGAAGAAATCGAGCACTTCATCCACCTCATCACGGGTGTGGCCGTGTTCCTGGGGGTGTCTTTCTTCATTCTCTCTCTGATCCTTGAGTACACCTGGCTCGAGGCTGTCATCTTCCTCATTGGTATCATCGTAGCCAACGTGCCAGAAGGTTTGCTGGCCACCGTCACGGTAAGATGCCTGGGACAGCAGCAGTAGCCATCGCTCAGATCAGCTTGTGTGGGTGCAGGGCTCAGCCAAGAGCCTCTGACAGGGAGATGCCAACTTCTATATTTATGTTCTGTATTTATGTCTGTGCGGTCTTTGGTTCCACATCACATGGTAAACTTTGACAGAGAAAACATTAGCACAGGTTTATAGAAGCCCCAAAGCATGTCATTACGTTTTTAAGTTATGTAATCCAGCTCAGGGCAATGGAAAATAGTGACGTGGAGGTCAGTACGGAGGATAGGTTTGATAAGTTCTGTTTTGTTTCGTTTTTTTATCACATTGTTTATTGGAGATGGGAGGAGGTCCCTACCATCTTCATGACATCATGACTTCGGGAGAAGGTTGGAGAAATTGCATGTTAAGCAGATGTCTTCTGTATTGAGATGTAGTGGAGTTGTGTGCTCCTGCCTGGATGGGTGATGTCCCCGTCTTGCCTGCCATGTCTGCAGGTATGTCTGACGCTCACTGCCAAGCGCATGGCGAGGAAGAACTGCCTGGTGAAGAACCTGGAAGCTGTGGAGACCTTGGGGTCCACATCCACCATCTGCTCCGACAAGACTGGAACTCTGACTCAGAACCGGATGACAGTGGCCCACATGTGGTTTGACAATCAAATCCATGAAGCTGACACCACAGAGAATCAGAGTGGTAAGACTGGAGCCCACCTAACGCCGGAGCTCCTTCTCACCTTGGCCTATTTATTTTGTGCATCTGTGGGCGCAGGCATGCCGTTACACACACATGGAGGTCAGAGGACAGCTTGTAGGAGTCTGTTCTCTCCCACCATGTAGGTCTCAGGTCATCATGCCAGCCTTCACTCTCTGGGCCCTCCTGCCCTCCTACTTGCTTCTTTCTAAGCCCATGACAACTGTTTTGGTTTTTGGTTTAATAGTTATTGTTGGATGGAGAGAGGGAGAAGGTAGAACAATTAATTTGCCCTGTGCCCACAAGTAGGAACCACTAGGAGCTAATGTCTTTAATTAGGAGGTGGGATGTATCATTTCAGATTTTTATGGGGCTTTAACAGAACTGATAACTTGGCAGAGTCTTCAAAGTGAACAAATATTGGGGCCGGAGAGGTGGTTTAGCAGTTTATCTTATAGAGGACCTGGGTTTGATTCCTAGAGCCTGGTAGGCAGCTCACAAGTGCCTGTAACTCCAGTCACTGAGGAATTGATGGCCTTCCTGTCTCTCTGAGCACCTGCATGCATGTGACCCACATAAATTCACTCGAGTCTGCCCCAACACACAGAGAGCACACACATATAAATTAATTTTTAAAAAGCCTACACGTCGTGTTTCTGTCATTGTGTTCTTGCTTCCTTCCATCAGGGGTCTCCTTTGACAAGACGTCAGCCACCTGGTTCGCTCTGTCCAGAATTGCTGGTCTCTGTAACAGGGCAGTGTTTCAGGCTAACCAAGAAAACCTGCCTATCCTTAAGGTATGCCTGCCCCTGAGAAGGGCTCTGGCCTATTTGGTTTTTTGGGGTCGAGGTGTGGATTAGGATGTGGTTAGAACATAAGAACGCCACCATTCTTTCCAAACAGCACCTTGCCTTTGTATGTAGACAAACAGCTTCATTGCAGAATGCTCGAGATCTTTTGTGGGAAACTCCACTCCTTATAGCAAAGGTCGTGTTGCCCAGAACTCCAAAGTGATTTCAGTGGCCACAGTCCCTACTGATCAAGGACGACTAGAAAAAGAAAGTAAACTCAGACCTGAGAAAGTCTTGGTGAAAAGCCTCAGCAGACCAGTTTGTACCCCATCCCCCAGACAGCACCTAACCAAGGGGACAGTGAGACTGCCTTACTGATTCTAATTGTGTCCGCATGTTCAGATACACTAGATTCCAGTAAATCTCTTAAGCCATTAATGTTCTTAAAATAGCTCAGCTATTTCCCTTATCTTACTACTTGCTCTTAGCTTGCTTACTAATGATGCAAAAATAAGATCAAGGCAGTCGCAGCCTCCTGGAATACTCACACAGTTTGCGGTGGCCGGGGTTTTACTGTGTTGCTCAAGTGCTACTGAGTCTCAGAAGAACCCCGAGGTACAGATGTCCAGGTGCTGGGGGAGGCTCCCGGGCCCCATCTGTCCTCTGTGACGCTGCTGGCCTGTGGGAGTTCTCTGTATCAACCAGCCATCAGAGCGAGTGAGGCTCAGACCTAACTGAGGCAGCTTATCTTGTGAGGCTGGGCTTTATTCTTTGAAGGCTGTTTGCTTGGCGTTGGGTTGGAGTTGGTTTAAGAAAGATGTTGTTTAGCTTGGGAGTCACTTGAAGATGGCTGCCTCATGTTTTGCCTTACCTCAGAGTGGGCATTTTCTATCTTTCTTGACCAAAAAAAAAAAAAGGAAAATTATCGAGAGATATTTGAAGGGTAGCCAAGCTGTGAAAATAATAGCATTATTTCCCCTCCCTGTCAAGGTTTCTGAAAGTAATTTTATTCTGCTTGATAGTTGGCTTTTCTTTTCTTTTCTTTTTTTCTTTCCTCTTTTCAAATGGTCATCACCACCACCCCTCTCACACGGGGCTGCTGTCCTTGTGAGAGTCTGTTTGCTCACCTGCGTGTCCAGGCTCACATGTCAGAGGTCTAAAATGCTCACCTGTATAAAAGTTGTTTACAGGAGAAATGCTTGGTAGGTCAAACCGTTGTGTGGCCATGTGAGGAAGTGGATCATAGAGAACACAGGTGTGTGTCCCAGAGCAAGGACAGTGACCACCTGATTAACACCACCTGATTGTGCTACTGCCAGGGCTGGGAAGAGCGTCCAGCTCACAGGCCTCAAGCCCAGATGATTTTGCACATTGCACATACATGGAGCCTTTGACAGCGTGTGCCTGGCTCTGAGCCCTAAGCCATGTCACTTTAAAGGCTGAGGCAATGAGTGATATAGAAATCTTTGAGGTTTGTTTGTTTGTTTGTTTTGTTTTCTTTGTTCCCGTACTTACAGCTAGAAGTGTTGAGTTGTGAATAGTGTTGAGTGCGAGGCTTTGTAGCAGCCCAGGGGAAGGTAAAGGCAGACTGCAGTAGGTAGGGAGGCCGGGGATGTCTCCAGGCACCCTTTCATCTGAAGCTGATGTGGATGGGGAAGGAGGTTAGCCCGGAGCCTGGGGCACTGTGAACAGCCTGGTCTGGGTCACTTCTCACCTCTTTTCTCTGCCACTGACAAGATTGGAGTACATCCAGAGTTTACTATTTCCCAGCGATGCCGTATGAATCAGCCTTCCCAGGTCATTAACAGACGATGTCTCTGTTCCCAGCGTGCAGTAGCGGGAGATGCTTCCGAGTCGGCGCTCTTGAAGTGCATTGAGGTCTGCTGCGGCTCCGTGATGGAGATGAGGGAGAAGTACACCAAGATAGTGGAGATTCCCTTCAACTCCACCAACAAGTACCAGGTGTGCCAGTCAGGGACACTCACACGGGGCATGGGGGACCCTGGGGGGCGTGAGCTAGAGGAAGAGACATTCTTCACGAAGTCAGGCTCCACAAGCTCTGTCTGACTTTAAATTTGGGAGTCTCCTTTTATTTGAATATCAGTAGGAGAAATGAATGTTGTTGGGAACCTTGGAGTTGGGGGCTGGAAGAGGAGGGAGATTGTACCAAGCGTTCTCCAAGAGTTCATGATTGTCTCTGTGAGCATGTGTATGTTAGATGTGTGTTCACTTAGGTATACAGTAAATGCCTGCTTCTGTAAAATCAGCATGTACCGTGAGAAAGGAGCTCTTAGTTTGCTTTATATTATAGCAAGTACTAACGAGTTAGGAAAGCCGACCTTCCTCCCTGAGCTGCCTCGTGCAGCCTCCTAATGCTTGCGTCTGAATGATCTTCACAGCTGTCCATTCACAAGAACCCAAATGCATCGGAGCCTAAGCACCTGCTAGTGATGAAGGGCGCCCCAGAAAGGATCCTGGACCGATGCAGTTCCATCCTCCTCCACGGCAAGGAGCAGCCCCTGGACGAAGAGCTGAAGGACGCCTTTCAGAATGCCTACCTAGAGCTGGGGGGCCTTGGAGAGCGTGTGCTAGGTATGCAGGTGACCGCCATGGCTCCTGGGCACAGCTGTGTCAAGCACAGCGATCTCTGTGTCCTCGGGGTGTTCCTCTTAACGTAGGGGAGCCACGCTGCTGATTACATTGTTTAAAGCAGAGGTGTGGAGAAATAATGGTTATATTGGCAAACTGTCTTGTTGATTGGCTGACCTGTGGCTTCACGATACTCAGTTCTGTATGGCAGGAGGTGGGGGTGGCAGTTTATTGTCTAACCTCATTGTCATGGCCATGGTCTGTAAGCTTAATTAAAATCTGTTCGTTTTTGGTGTGCCTAAGTAATACCTAAGATGACCGTTCTTGGCCCCTGGGAAGTGACTACTCCACTCATAAAACCAGCAGCAAACCAGAAAGCCAGGGTGCTGACTGTATCCTAACCGGGCAACCGCTGAGGTTGGCACAGAAGTTTATTTTGCCCTCTGTTCAAATTTATTGGCAACTGGCACTAACAATATTTTATATATCGGTAGATACAAATCCATTATTTGATTATTCCTGGTATCCAAAGGTACTTGAAAACCAATCACTTGGTCTAGTTCTCTGGGTAAGACACCTTTTCCTGCAAAACTAACCCATAGGCAGTTTCTCCCACATGTCTGCCTAACAGAAAGACTACTGTCTTCTCCAAGATCATTTTGCTTTTTTGCTTTTCCCAACCCCAGTTAAAGAGGGATCTACTCTTCTTGGGACTGTCACACAGTGCTGAAGGCAAAGTCTGAATGTCTTATGTCTTAAAATGGACAGCCATGTGTTACAGTCACAGCAGGATGTCTGTTCTGTGTCCGTCTTCAGACGCTCCTGTGAATGCCCACACAGGCGCTCAGTGACAATGACTAGATAGGAAGAAAGTCTCAGTTTTCCAGATAAGGTGCCTAGGTATAATTCATCACACTGAGCAGCCTAACGGCATGGTGCTAAAGCTAGTGTCGGTCCAATGGTCCCCACACTGAGTGTTCTTGACCCTGGATAATTCTTTCTGAATTCTGTCCTCTGACCATTTTTGTTCTCTCACTGACTCTGTATTATTCCTAAACTTTGACATTTAACATGTAGCCCAAGACAGTCTCGATGGTTTGAAGGGCTGCAATTGACCCTCACTGCCTATGGCACTGGAAACCTAACAGGTACTTGCCCTCCCTTGTAGGTTTCTGCCACCTCCTTCTGCCTGACGAACAGTTTCCCGAAGGCTTCCAGTTTGACACTGATGAAGTCAATTTCCCCGTGGATAACCTCTGCTTCGTGGGTCTTATCTCCATGATTGACCCTCCTCGAGCTGCTGTCCCCGATGCTGTGGGCAAATGCCGCAGCGCTGGGATTAAGGTAGGGCCTGTTTGTCTCCTTGGCTCCGTCACAGAGCTATGGTTCCTGGTCCAAACACTGCCTTGGTCCATACAGTGTGCCCTCCTCTCCCTCTCCCTCTCCCTCTCCCTCTCCCCTCCCTCCCCTCTCCCTCTCCTTCTCCCTCTCCCTCTCCCTCTCCCTCTCCCTCTCCCTCTCTCTCTCTCCTTCCCCCCCCGCCCCCCATAGTGTCTCTATCCGTCTCTCATTTCCAAAGCCTTAGGTGCAACCCTGAAGGGTCAGATACTCTTGAAATGTTGGGTAAAAGCGCCAGATGTGCAGTTTGAGGTGAAGAAGCACCTCACTTTTTTGAAAAAGAAACACAAATGAAGTAGAAGGAAAAGACAAAGGTTGAGGTTTAATTTTGGAAATGCAGCGAATGGCATGCTACCCCATGTTTTGAGCTGGCTTCTCGGTGATTCGGTCTCTGTTCTTTTTCTGAGGGCCTCAGTACTGTGCTGCCTTTACCCCCGAGGCTGCATCTGCTGTCCTCAGGCTCCTGAGGATCCTTCACTGAGAAGCTTGATATTAAATATCTTTTCAGTACTTTTTTTTTTTTAAAAGATACTTTTCTAAATATTAAAAAAAAAAAAAAAAAAAAAAAAACCATGGGCTGGGGACATGCTGCGTGGTTAGGGACCTGAGTTTGGTTCCAGCACCCACCTGACGCAGCTCACAACCACCTGTGGCTCAGGCTCCAGGGGGCCTGATCCTCCAAGGACTCCCGCACTTGGTGTGCTGTCCCCAACCCCTTGACACAAACTCACACACACATACTCTAAATAAAATCTATAGTCGTCCTTCAGAACCAGATGAGTGTGGAAGTGCCATCCAGCAGTATACACGGCGTCCTAGTCCAACCGATATTAGGTCTTCTTACTCTGATAGTTTTAAAAAAATGTGACTTTTATGTTTCTGTAAAAGAGATACAACATAATGCAGTGTGGAGGTGGTCATGGCATTGGGCTGTGGTTTTTTCCTGAAATATGTGTTTATATTTTATGTGTTTTATTATGTGTTTTATGTGTTATATTTTATGTGTTTATATATTTTTGATGAGTTGATGCCTACCATTCAGTTTCCTGTTTCAGGTCATCATGGTCACAGGAGACCATCCAATCACAGCCAAAGCCATTGCCAAGGGGGTGGGCATTATCTCAGAAGGTAACGAGACCGTGGAAGACATCGCTGCCCGCCTCAACATTCCAGTGAACCAGGTGAACCCCAGGTACGGCAGGAAGCTGAAGTATAGTCCCTTCCTGGCTCTGGACTGATTTGTTTCTTGGCTTGCACCAAGGGAGTAGGGAGTGCTCCCACACTACTAGAGAGAGCGTGACCTTGTCGCTCATAGGGAGAGGTCACATTAATCCACATGGTGCTTGCAGTTCTGAGTTCTTACTGTGATGATGTAATAGGCAGGGAGGGAATCCCACTTGCTGAGCTGGGAAGTAGAGGCTTAGAGATGTTCAGAGCGCCCGGAACTGGAGAGGTCAGGTGGATAAATCGTCTGCACTAGCCACTGGGCTGTTCGTGCTTGGTCGGTTTCCAGCTCCACACTGAAGAAATAAAGGAGAAAAGACAATTGTTCAGGTAGCTCAGGCAACAAAGAAGGGAGAGGCCATCAAAGTAGAACGTGGGTAATAGAAGGCAGGTGAGGTGTTGGGCGGTAATGGTGCTTGTCATGTGGGCCTGGTGACCTGAGGTTGATCCCTGGAACACATCTGAAAGTAGGAGAGAAAGGACTCTCCACTAAGATGTCCTCTGACCTCCACATGTGTGTCTTGGCATGCATTTCAGCATGCACACATCATCTACATGTATGCACATGCATGCACACCCGAGCATACATGCACGTTAATTAAAAAGCATGTAGTGGAGACTGAGGTTTTGTTTTCATTCTGGTGTGGTCTAGGGCTTTCTCGCCCTAATTTGGGTTTAGGAAAGGGTTTCTCCCAGCTCTGCCATTTCTAAGAATGTGTCTGTTATTCCAGTCTGTCTGATGGAGTTGGGGAGAGGGAAGTGGCAAGCAGGCCTCCCACCCGTGGCTGTGAGCCTTGAATGAGGAGATCTATATGACAATCTATAAATACTGAACAGGACCAGCTCTTAAGTGAAAGGGAAGTCATTTGGGTCTTGGTTCTGTGGAAGTGCTGTGGAATGGGTAGGTGACCTTTGTTACTTTCTTGGTCCCAATTCTAGAGATGCCAAGGCCTGTGTAGTACATGGCAGTGACTTGAAGGACATGACCTCCGAGGAGCTGGATGACATTTTGCGGTACCACACAGAGATTGTCTTCGCTAGGACCTCTCCTCAACAGAAGCTCATCATCGTGGAGGGCTGCCAGCGGCAGGTCAGTGAGCCACAAGGGCCATGGGCATCAGGCTCTGGGCAAAGCAGCACCTAACTAGAGAGAACAGGCTCTCTGTGTGGTGGGGAGTTCCAGGCAAAGGAAGAGGGATTCAGCTGTACTATAGCCCAGAGCTAAGCCCCAGTGGACTCGCGTGGAACAACAGAATGGGTCCTCCTGTCTTCAGTGAAGTGGAGGTTGCCAGAAGGCCCTCCCCTAATTTTTACCATTGCTGTGCTTTATTAACCTACCCATCTCCTCCTCTGGACAGGGTGCCATCGTGGCTGTCACAGGGGATGGTGTCAATGACTCTCCAGCTTTGAAAAAGGCAGATATTGGGGTTGCCATGGGGATTGTTGGCTCGGATGTGTCCAAGCAAGCTGCTGACATGATTCTTCTGGATGACAACTTTGCCTCCATCGTGACTGGAGTAGAAGAAGGTGAGAGCACCTTTAAGAGGCTCACGGACAGCTCATCCCAAAGGGCAGTTAGCGAGCTTGTGCTCTATTTCTCATCTGTCCGTCTCTTCAAGCCCCGACAGTAAAAACATTCTTGCTTTTCTAGGTCGTCTGATATTTGATAACTTGAAGAAATCCATTGCTTACACCCTAACCAGTAACATTCCGGAAATCACCCCCTTCTTGATATTTATTATTGCAAACATTCCACTGCCCCTGGGCACCGTGACCATCCTCTGCATTGACTTGGGCACTGACATGGTACGTGAGGGTCGTAACCGTGCAAGTAGTGGTAACATATCCCCGCGGGCTGCTGCCAGGTCTTGTTCCTGGGACCCGTGAGTCTGGTATATGAAAAGAGGTTCTCATCGGAACAAGAGTTTTATAATAAAAGGTTCTGTTCCTTCTCGCCTCCCCTAGGTTCCCGCCATCTCTCTGGCCTATGAACAGGCTGAAAGTGACATCATGAAGAGGCAGCCCAGAAATCCCAAAACGGACAAACTTGTGAACGAGCGTCTGATCAGCATGGCCTATGGACAGATCGGTGAGCCTTGCCCCTGTGTGGGGCATGTGCTAGGAAGGAGCTGGTGGGATGAGCTGTGGCAGGGTTCAGACTGGAGAGTGGCGGATGAGGAGAGAGCTCAGCTATAGAGTAAGGCTCTGGGTTCAGTTCTGAGTGTGCAGTAAAGGGAGATGGGGACCAGACTGGAGTCTGCCATGGAAGACGTCCTCAGCTGCCTGATTGGTGGCTTTTGTGAAAACTATAGTTCTTTAGGCAGTGGTGGCAACCTTCCCGTCTGAGCCCTGTACAATATCAGTGCCTGGGTCTGCACTTGTCAACTTAGACGCTTCCCCTGGGTGGGGGGGTGGGTGGTGGGTGGTGGGGGGGCACATCCCTTTGTCTCATGGGATTGAGAATTTGACACCATAAAATCCTATCAGTTTGACAATTTGCTCAATGGGTCCTCTCCAAATGATGGTTTATTCGCCCATCCCCATTTCCCACTGGTTTCTGCTCCAGCAGACTGACCAGTCAGTAGGAGAGCTGGTAGATAGGAAATCCAAATCCCCTATTTCTTAATGGCTGTCTCCTTCAAGAGAGCCATGTGAAAGCCACCATGTGTGATTGGATCTGGCCAGCAGTTAGGTCTGTGAATACTTGCTAGAGAAGGCATGGGTTAGCAGCGTATAAAAACTATGACCAGTGTTTATTAGTTGACCCTTGGCAGCAAGGTCCCACATCTTTGAGGAAGACCAAGTTTTGAAAGAGTGATGACTCTGTCCTAGGGAACTTGGGTTTCCTGGCTGGATTGGATGGCAAGAGAAAAGGGGTGGTCATCAAAATGGCAGTGTGTGGAAGTCTTAAAGTAGAAAAAAAATTATAATTTTTTAGATTAAATAGTAGGAAAACTGATTTCCTATTGGGTTTGTGCCCTGACAGAAGCAGCTAATGGGGGAGGGGGTGTTTTAAGAGGAAGACCTTTGTATCTTCTTCTCAAAGAGCAGAGTGGCCTTGAGCCCAGTGTGTTCCATGTGCCCCCTCCCATCCCTCAGCACATAAGGGACAGTCTTCCTGTGCCTTCATCAGGTGGGGATCCGGGAAACCCATCTATTTCTGTCTCCAGCTCCAGAATTCTCTGGGGCTGCTGAGGTGATGGTGTGGAGAGAGAGGAGAAGGTGCCTTGGGTCAGGTCTAGCACTCAGAGGGTTTTTCCAACTTAGGTATGATCCAGGCCCTGGGCGGCTTCTTCACTTACTTTGTGATTCTGGCTGAGAACGGTTTCCTGCCCTTTCACCTGTTGGGCATCCGAGAGACCTGGGATGACCGCTGGATCAACGATGTGGAGGACAGCTATGGGCAGCAGTGGGTAAGTAACCGTTTACTGGGCGGATGGAAGCCAGTGCTCCTCCAGCCCTGAGGACCGGCAGCATGGCCACTCGTGCGAGCTGGGGAGGGGCCGGGGCTGAGGTGCCTGCTTCACCTTTCAGACCTACGAGCAGAGGAAGATTGTGGAGTTCACCTGCCACACGGCCTTCTTTGTCAGTATCGTGGTAGTACAGTGGGCTGACTTGGTCATCTGCAAGACCAGAAGGAATTCTGTCTTCCAGCAGGGAATGAAGTAAGTTGCGAAGGATCTAGTAATTTTACACAAACCCTCAGAATAAATTCAGCACCCGACATCCATGACCTAGTTCCTGAAATCTCCACCAGCCTGCACCCTGAAGGCAGCATCAAGTCAGGATACCTGTGAATAGAGCCCAGCGTAAAAGTTTTAAGCCTGAAGGGTAGTTTAGGTTTGGGTTTTCTTGCTTGTTTCTATGTTCTCCCCGCCACCTGCAGTTCTCAAGTCTGTACTTTGTAGATGTCAGGATGTTCAATGTCAAAATGCTATCCATGCCAGCCAAGAAGAACACTCATGCCCCGCCCCCCACCCCTACCCCCCACCCCCATCCTGCCACTCAGATCTCGATGACAGCTCATACTGCCACCTGACACACAGCACCAGGAGAGAAATCTGCATTTGCAACGTATGAACTTTTGTCTCCCTTGAATTTTAGGAACAAGATCTTAATATTTGGCCTCTTTGAAGAGACAGCTCTTGCTGCTTTCCTGTCCTACTGCCCTGGGATGGGTGCAGCCCTTAGGATGTATCCCCTCAAGTAAGTTGAGCCTCTTACATTCCAAAAGGTGTAGACATAGTCTGTGTGCCTTTTCCCCTCGTGCCGTGTGTGAGTTGCCTGGCGTCCGGGTGGTGTGTGAACTAGTTCCTCTGCACTAGACGACAGGAAAGCCAGGAGAGCCAGGCCTGCCCATAAACCAGACCGGCAAATCTAGACCTTCCAGAGCCAAGGATTTGGCCCAAGGTGAGACTGTACAGGATCTGCTTCCTTGAGATTGCTCAACGGCAGACTGTTGAGCCCTCAGGTCCTGTGCTGCAAAGTCCAGCTGTCCTTAGAGTCACATAGAGCTGTTCTGGGACCTAGAGGCCCAGGCCCAAGTCCTGTTTGCTTGCTGTAGTCACATATCACCTCCACCTTTCTGGAGACTCCAAAGGAGTTCGGAGAGGATCTGTGCTTCCCTTGACCTCACAGTCAGTTGTGAGTGGAGCTCTGCAGCTTAGAAACTAAATTCCCAATTTGTTCTGTGTTCAGAAGCAGCCCAGCCTTAAACATGGTGAATGACTTTGTGCTTCAGTTTTGTGGCCTCAGTTTTTATACACAGTGCTCACCACAAAGTCTGGAAGCCAGTGGAAATTTCACATCCATTTGCTGCTGTCCAGTAAGTGGTTGAGGCTAAGCAGCTACAACTTGATTAAACATGGTGAGCGTCAAAATACAACACTCTTCCAACAGAAGATCCTTTGAGAGCATCAGCCTCTTGAGTTCCACCCGGCCCTGACATTGCTCAGACGCATCCGGGCCATCTCCCTTCCCGGCCCCTTGCCAACGTCCATGCACTGATCTCATCTTAGAATCGAAATGCTTTGGCCTCATCAAGTTTACAGTCAGAGTCTATGGTGCAAGGTGGGGCAGGCATCCAGGGTGTGTCTCTCAGCCTGTCCAAGGCCATTGTAGGTCAGTTCACTGTTACCCTCCCTACTTATGTCTTTGGTAAGGATGTTCCCACCCAACCCATCAATCCTGATGGCCCCTTTGGGCTGCAGTCCTTGCAACATCTCTTTTGGCGTTGGCTGTTTCTGCTCTCCAGATAATCTTTATGGCTTTTTCTGGTTACTGTGTCAGGTTCCGTAGTACCCTGCATAGAGTACAGGATGCAGGAAGCGTCCAAGTTGGATTATATTGGCCTGAGCCTTGTTGAATGAGAGAGGGACAGAAAGGTCACAGGCTGCCACACAGCCTCTGGGACGTCCCAGTGAGGAAGAGCCAAGCCTCAGGACATTGCCATTTTCTGGACACCTTGACTCTTTTGTGACCTGACTTGCTCCTGGCAGCTTCTCCTCCATTTGATCGGGACTTCTGTTCCTGGCTGAGGCTCTGAGGTCACCTTCCCACTGCTGTTCTGGGCACATAGGAAGGGCGGAGACTGCAAAGCTGGCAGGGCCATCCTTCCTCCTTTGTTTATCCAGGAGCCTGTAGTCAAGGAAGCCTGGTGCCTGCAGGAGGCCTCCCGGAGCCTGTGTCTCTGCTGGGGACCATGTGGCAGCCTCTCCAGGCTCCCCGTCTGAAGACCTTTGTCATCTGTCAGGGCTCAGCTGGTCCTCCCGGATTCCATGGTCAGAGACCATGTTGAGGGTCTGAATTAAGTGGCTTTGACCCACACTGGCAGTGCTTTGTCTGCTGATGCCAAGGCGAGAGACAAATGCGCTTGGGAGCTTCAGTAATTCAGGAAAGGAAGAAAGAAAATGTTCATGCACTCTCAGATCGTCAACAGAAAATAGTGGGTTCAGCCTGACTCGTAGGAAAACTAAGGCGAATAGGCTTCCTGCATACAATGTAGGCTGGCCTCTGACTCTGGGCCTAACAGTGTAGGGAAAGCTGCTTCTATTGGGTTTGGGAGAATTGTTTGTTTTTGTTTGTTTAATTTTGTGAATGAATCCATAGTTAAGTGTGCCTGTGATCAGCTTTCTGATGGTTTTCTGGTCTCTTTGGAGATGTACACCTTCTCTGTCTTCCTTTGACTTGTTTCTTGTGTTGTCTGACTTGGCGCTGATTTAATTTGCAGACCTACTTGGTGGTTCTGTGCCTTCCCCTACTCCCTTCTCATCTTCGTGTATGACGAGGTGCGGAAGCTCATCATCAGGCGACGCCCTGGCGGTAAGTGGGCTGGCCGGCAGGCTGGACACCCTCCCATGTCAGGTTACAGATGTGGCTTCCACAGACAGAACCGAACTAAGGTAGAAACGCATCGTGGATTTTAAGACCTTAAAAAGTGCAAAGCAAATGTAAAGGCACCCTGGACATAAACCAAATAATAGCACAGTATTCCTGGAGAGAGTTAATTAGCTCCATGTGAGGTCTGGGGTACACACACGCATATGTGTGAGCGGGCGCGCGCGCACACACACACACACACACACGATTATCCTTAGGGAGTCACTGTCCTGGTTTTTCCCAAAAGTGGACTCACTACATATGTCCCTCTCTCTCTCTCTCTCTCTCTGTCTCTCTCAGGCTGGGTGGAGAAGGAAACCTACTACTAGCCCACTGCCCTGCACGCCGTGGAACATTGTGCCACACACTGCACCCACCCCTACCCCCTCTTTGTGTACTTCAAGTCTTGGAGCTCGGAACTCTACCCTGGTAGGAAAGCACCAAAGCATGTGGGGATCCAGACGTCCTGGAATGAAGCATGTAGCTGTAATGGGGGGCGGGGGGAGGGCTGCCCGAAAAACACCGTGGACGGGGACGACAGCGGGGAAGGTTTATATGTGCCTTTTTGTTTTTGTAAAAAAGGAAAACCTGGAAAGACTGAAAGATTACGTTTTATATCTGGATTTTTACAAATAAAGATGGCTATTATAACGGAATTCACTTCGAGTCCTTGTGCTTCTTGGGCAGAGGTTGTATGTGAGGAGCACCGCAGTGTTTCCACTGGCGGATCCCCAGGCCATCAGCTCTGAAGCATCTCCTGGGCCTTGTTAGGAGAGGCAGCCCAGCCCTGACAAGGCTGTCGGCAGGCGGCAGGCGTTTAATAAGCTCCCCAGGTGACTGACACCCACATCTGAGAGCCAGGGGCGGGGAGGAAACTGTTCCTATTCTTCAGGTACATGAGCTTCCCTGACCCATTTTCCTGGACACGGCCCTGGTTACCATAGCCATAACCCCACCTGTTCCTTGGCTCTTGGCTTCTTAGTGAGGAACACTTCACCTGGAAGAATTCCTGACCTCAGCCAAGGCCTATGCAAATCTCAGTCCCTCAGGCCTTCCTGCTTGCTCTCCTAATCCAGCACAGCTCCAAGTGCCTCAGAGCCAGTTTGTTCTAAATGGGAAAGTCTGCATGGCTGTCAAGCCTGTGTGGTCTGGTACTCAGTCCATAAATTCCTCCCTAAATTAGCACCACCAGCACCAGTTCTAGGAAGTGGTTATGTGCCAAGAGGCCTTGAGGAAACGTGAAAGGTTCTGAGGTCACGTGGAGTGCTAAACAGGGCTGTTAACTCTTTCATTGCCACTCCCGAGGGAAGCTATGTTCACCTCTGGTTCCAAACAGTGACCTTCATCTACCAGATGATCTATGTGTTCTTCTGAGAAGTCGAACCCATTAGTCATGTTTCCGTGCTGCTCGGAAGTGTGCATGGGGGAGCAAATGCCACAAACCCCATTGCTACCACTAGAACTTCAAGCCTGGGACGGGCATCTTAGTCCATCTCCTGCCTTGGGCTCTTTACCAATCAATGTTTGCAAGCAAGTCATCTTCAACAAGAATTGTCTCTCAAAGCAACATCTAAACTGGGAGGAAAGATGAGACCCTGGGATTAGAAGGCTCCCCACCAAGGTTGATGAGTTGCTCTGGGGTGTCCTCTAGAGGAGACTTCCCTGTGACCTTAGACTGCCCCCAACTTGTTTGTCCCAACCTTAACACTCTATGCTCATTTTCTGTCACTCCAGGGTGTTGGCCAGTGAGAGTACACTGACGACGAAGGTGAGGGCTACTTAAGGGTCTGACTCAGCCTGAAACCTTAGGCCCTCCCTGGAGGACGGCTTGCTTGCTGCCTGCCAGAGCCCCTCTACTGTTCTGTTCTAGGAAGTTAAGTAGCCTGAGTTCAGGGCAAGCTATTGCCAAAAACAAATCTAGTGGCTGGGGCTTCCCACCCTTGTGAAACTGAGCGCTAGGCTATCCTCCTCACACTCAGGCTTCATGAGCTGTGAGGAATCTCCTCATAGTAACAATTTCTAAGGATGACGTCAGTGACCAGCCAACTGTCTGTGCCCTACAGATGGGCATCTGAGCCTTCCCTGACCACCCTCTAGCGTGGTCCCCAAGGCTTTGGCCCGTGCACCGTTTCCTTTACTGGTCCTTTCAGCCTCTGAATGTGAGTCTTGTTGGCCTTGTAGGTCCTGAGCTCCCACCCCCTCCCTGTGGCCATTGCACACTTTTTGTAGGCCACACACAAAGGCCGAAGAAGAACAATGACTTCTTTTCCTCTCTTTGCTCACTTCCCAGTGGGAAAGTGCTTCCTCCCTCTCCCCTTGACAGCAGCCCACTGAACCATGTGACTGAAATCACACTGAGCAGACCGTCCAGTAATGGACACTCCTTAATCCTCCGTAGCCTCAGTGACACACACGCCACACGCCGTACCACTCACTTCCAGAACAGCTCCTGTCCTAGAGCCATCTCGGCTCACTCGAGCCCCTCTTCTCTGCCAGCGCCTTGCTCCTTGGTCCTCCTGGGAATAGCCTCGCACCCTTCTCTCTCCTGGCTCTGTATTCCTGCTGGGGTGATCTACACCTTTAAGCTGATCGTTCCTCCCTAAATCCGCCTGACTCTTGGACATGTTCGTGCATTCGGGAATTAGACAGTCCACAGGAATTAGACACTTTACCTAAAGGGCAGACCTATTTGAGTACCTGCAGAAAGAACATAATCTAGGCAGTGATGTGTCCATTACCTGTTCCCAAGAAAAAAACTTGAAGCTCTAGAGACCTCCTCCCATGCTGAGGCAATCGCCAGGATGTGGGCATCAGTAAGGTGGCTGAGGACGCAGGCTTTGCGTTTTCAGCCTAGATTCAGGTACAGCTGCTTAGTAATTGAATGACTTCTCCTCATTTATATATCTATATGTATGAGTGTGTGTGTATATTATGTAATTACATATACTATATATCGTAATTATGTATATTGCATAATTACATATGTACATAATTACAGTATATAACTTAAAAAGTATACCACACGTATGCAGCCATAATTTTAAATCGGAGGGTCACTGGTGCCACTATCTCCCAAAGGGAAGAGCTTAGCCTATCTGATCTAAGCCCAGGGTGCCACCAGCCTGTGATCTAGGTTTAGGGTCCCTCTCTCTCAACACTGATGTTTGAAATCAAGAGTTTAAGGACAAGCAGATATCTAAAGCTAGATATGGAGTTAGAGTGGGGAACCACGTCTAAGTCATGAAGAAGACAAGATCTAAGAGGTACAGAGGCATCAGTAAAGCCACTGCACCCTGGACTGCGGGTTCCAGAGCATTGTGGTTGATCTGGGTGTCACAGGATCTCATAAGAATCCCTCTCTCCCCAGTGAGGATGGGCTGGCCCATCAGATGGCTGACTTGTGCCTCATAACCAATTCTAACTACAGTTGCTAATGTGTTCTGTAGTCACCTACCACTGGGAACTCTGTGCTCAGCTCAGTGCTTCTCAGTGTCACACAGTGGCCAGAACTCTCTACTCAGAGAAGGGCAAAGGGACCAAGCCCAGAGTGCCATGTAGCTCAGAAGGGAAGACAAAGGGCAAATCTGGGGGCAGGATCACACTTTCCCCCAAACCACTGTGACTCCCCTGAGGTGCAAACACAGCATGACGTGATGTTCACAGAGACAGGGCCTCCTGTTGGGCACACAGACAACAAGCACGCACGCACGCACATACGCCTATGGGAAGGGGACAGTTCTCCTGCACATCTGGAAGCAGGGTATCTCTGGGTAGGCATCGAGGTATTGGCTCCTCAGCTCTCCTAGGTAAGTCACTGGCTCTATAGGCCTCTCTCCCCATAGAGTGTGCCACGGCCATTACCCACTCCTCACAAGGTTGCTGCAGAGATCAAATAAACCGCAGAAAGGGCTTGCATGTGGCCGGGCCTTCATAAAAGTTGGATAAAAGCTCCCCCAACCCGTTTCAGCAAAGTAAAACTAGGGAAGGTTTGGCGTTCCTACTTAGTGGAACTTATTACTTGTACATCGAATTTATCACCGGCCGGGCAATGTTCTAAATAATAACCATCTGCTAGTGAAGCAAGCAACAACCAGAAGTTCAGAGATGCGAGGTGACCTGCCCCGTGCCATACCACTGACAAGTGACTGAAGGTGACACATCCACCTCCCCAGCCCACACCCAGGACCCCCAGCACGCCATGTGGGATGCTAATGCTTTGACTCTGGCACCCCAGATGCTTGGCAAGTTTTGACCTTGTGGTAGAGAGCAGTGCTGAGGCCCAGGGCCTGGGAAGGGCAGCGCTTTTATGAGGAACAAAGAACAGGGGAGGTTAGAGCTGGCATTCAAACCCGAGCGCAGAAAGTTTCTCGGAAACCGAGCGCAGGCTGTTGAACAGTTACTCAAATGGATTTGCCCCCAGGACCTGAGTAATCTGGCTGCGAAGCCGGTAACCAGGAAGCGTGAAGGCGGGCAGCTATAATCCAGAGCAGCTCAGCCTGCTCCTCCCCAGGGCCCCAGGGCAGTCTGTCTGGGGCAGGCTTCCCTGGGAAGGTGGCAGGTCTGGTTCCTCCTACAGGTTGCAGAGGATAGTTTCTGGTTTTCAGCATGGCTAACCGGTCCCCTAGTTGCCAGAGTTTTACGTGTCTGTTCTGTTGTTGCCGCAGCTCACGATGGTGGTGATTTCTTAAACACTGTGGCTTTCAGACCAGCTTTTCTGAAAGGCAGAGGTCCCTTCCTCTTCCCCCCTGCCTGTCCCCTCTGCCCTCCCTTCCCTTCCCTTTCTCCATTTAGGGCTCTGACTCCGTGTAGTTAATCTGTGTGTAGGAAAGCAGAGATGTCTAAAGAGGCTGCTCGATACTTGAAGAATCCTTTTATAGTACGAATAATGGCGCCACTGAAAAAACCTACGGCAAGGTTTAAAACTTTTTCCTGGAGTGACAGACAGGAAGGGCATGGGTGCCAACCGTTGCCCTGGAAACGTACACTCTCCCTTTACTACAGTGAGAGTGCTCTTGGGTGAGTCTCCCCCCACACCAAAGCAGACAGTGAAAGCCTCAAAGCCAGCTCTTTGCCCCGTGTGTCTGTGTGTCCCTGGGCCATCTGTTTCCATTCCTCAGCCCTGGCACCCACGGGGGAGGGGAGCCAGCATCCATTGAGCGGCTGCTCTGCCTGCATCACCGCCCGTGGGCGTTTGCCATGTGGAATCCCAGGAACCAGATACAAGTAGACACTTCACAGTGAGAAACTGAAGCCGGGAAAAGCGAGCGACTGGAGTGGATGGGGAAGTATTGAGCACTGTCTGTGGAACGTGGTTTTGACGTAGGCTCCATCTGGGCATGGGTATAGGAACATTTCATATCACCGTTGGTCGTTTTACCCTGACGTGCTCACCCTACAGCTGAACTCCCCCGCGCTCTAACATAGCACACTGTAGGATCCGAGATGCACTATAGCCACATCCCTGTTCTTCTGCAGCAGCCGACTGAATCACACTTCCCACCCTCCTGGAGGGGGACTCTTTGAGGCAATGGGATGTGAACTAACACATGTATCACTCCCTGGCTCAACCACAAGCCTTTGGTGGTGGTTTGAAAGAAAACGTTAGCCCATAGGCTCACAGGGAGTGACCTTACTAGGAGGTGTGGCCTTGTTGGTGCAGGTGTGGCTCTGTTGAAGAAAGTGTGTCACTAGAGGTGGGGAGGGGGCAGGCTTTGAGGTTGCAAATGCTCAAGCCGCACCCAGTGGCTGACTGTCTTCTTGCTGCCTGCCAATTCAGATACGGAACTCTAAGCTACCTCTCCAGTGTGTCTGTCTGCGTGCCACCATGCTTTCACCGTAACAATAATGGACTAAACCTGTGAACTTGTAAGCCAATTAAGTGCCTTATTAAGTCCAATTAAGAGTTGCTACGAGGTCATGGTGTCTTCACAGCACTAGCTAAGGGCTACCTAAGATGCCCTTTCACACAACACTATCGTCTCCCTCACCTTGGTAGTCATCTTCCCACGTGCCTATGACAGAACACCTGACATGATGGACGGAGGGAGGGTTTATTGTGGCTCATGGCTTCAGGGTTCCAATCCCCAACTGACTCCATTGCTGTGGGCCAGGGGTCAAGGTGTGTTCTTGTCACATAGAGGGAAGCACTTAATACCAAACCAGTCTTCCTCAGCTGACAAGATACAGATTGAGGAAGAGGTAAGGCAACATACAGCCCCTAAAAATACACCACCTGTCACCTATTTCTTCAATTAGGTCCCATATCTAGAAGTTTTCACCACCTCTGCATAACACCACCGTATTCCGAATCCATCCACAGATAAGTTCACTCATAAACACAGAGTCCTCGGGACTAGATCTGCCCCCCTCGATGACTGGATCCATCGTCAGCACCTGTGCCTTTTACAGCAATGCTCACATCACAAGACCCAACAGCTGCGCGTCTCGGGTCGGGTGGGGGTGGGGGGAATGTCGGTGCTCCTTAGCACAGGTTCCTCTTTGAAAGCACCCTGAAACCACACGGAGAAATTTAGCTTTGGAAAGTGGAAGCCAAGCATCAGAACCTATTAAAATTCCCAGGGTTCTTCAGCCAATGTGAAGCCAATGCTAAGAGCCTTTGCCTTAAGGCAATGCTCTCAAAACCATTGAGTCTGCCAGTATCTGCAACACCTGTGGACTTGCTAGACCATGAACTTTCTTAGCCACGTGGGATGGTAAACACCAGCAGTTACAGAACGTGGGCAGCTGAGGCAGGGGGATTGCACATTCAAAGCTGCCTATCATGGGCTGCATAGGAAGTTTAAGATGCACCCTGTGCTGTGTATCTTGACTAGGAAGGGATGAAGGGGGTGGGGGACTGGAAAGGAGAGGGGAGGAGGCAGTGAGGCAGGGAGGGAAACTTCTTTTAAGCTCTCCACGTAGTAATTCCAGCACTCCAGGAAGTCTAAGAAGTCAGCCTAGGAGGAGGGGAAACCACAGAACTGAAGGTGGCAGAGTCCTGAGTTGTGGGGTTGTGGTGGGGTGTGAGATTCCCAGCGTGGGACTGCTCAGTGTGTCGCACTACTGCGAGGGTGAAGAGTCAACTTTGACTTCACCAAGCCATTGGCTCCGTAGATGAAGCTTTCGTGTGGCTGAAGAGAGACGGCAGAAGATTAAACAGTGGGGCGGGGGAGCTAGCTTGCGCCGGCAGCAGCTCATTTGTTTTATTTAGTTTTATGAATTTTGCAAGCCAGCAAACTTCACCTTGGTAACGCAAGATTGGCAAAGGTTGGAAGAGTTACACCATGGAAATTGTCAAATACCACAGACTGGACAAAATGGGCTTCCCCCCCAGAGCAGCTGTAAAATGCCAGCTAGCACACCGATGGGGCTGAGCACCAGAAAGTGGAAAGGCAGTGGGGTGGCTGCGACAAGCCATCAAATAAATGCCTTTGCATGAGACTGCCCAGCACTCGGGAGCCACTCTTCAGCATCCTGTGTGTGCCAAGTCCTGGGACTCAGGGCCTCTGGAAGCCGAGAGGCTGGCACTCGGAGCAGAGTGGATGAAATTTCAGAAGCATATTCCGTGTACAGAACAGTTTAAGGGGAGCTGTAGCGATGATTCAGCCATTAAGAAGACTCGTGGCTCTTGCAGAGGACCCACGTCCAGTTCCCAGCAATCACATGATAGCTCTCAACCATCCGTACCTTTGGTTCCAGATCCGACATCCTCTTCTAACCACTGAGGCACCTGGCATGCACACTATGTGCTACGGCGCATGTGCATGCTCACCCCTTCATAAATAATTTTTTTTTTTACACTAGACTTTTTTTTCTGGGCATGGTAGCACATGCCTTTAATCCCAGCACTTGGAAGACAGACAAAGGCAAATCTTTATGAATTTGAGTTCAGACTGATCTACATAATGAGTCTCAGGACAACCACGTGACATCCCCTGCCTATCAAATCCATGACCTCTCCTTCCATAATCATTATTTTTACATATATATGCATATGGAACATGAGGGTGTGCACGTGGACAACACGCTGAATCCACTCATTGCTGCCTGTGTTGTCTTCATATGGCCGTAGGCCTGACCACTTATGACAGATCTCATCTCTGGAGAACGCTGCTTCTCCCTTCACAGCCGGTGGTAGCCCAGAGCTTGTTATTTGGACTGAAGTAGAAATTCCTAGTTTCTTTGAAAAGTCAGCCATGTCAAATGATGTTTTGCTGGGGCACACGGGTGAAAGGATGTTTTGATAGAACAAACACATGAAAGAAGGACCTCTAATGAAGGAGTATAAATATGACCTCACAGACAGTGGGAGATGACCACTGAGTATTGGTTTGGTTTGTTCTGCCTCGCTATTCTTCACTAATAATGACATGCTCCTATAGGTCCGCCTTACATAGCGTTGTTGAGCTCCACTTGTGGTAATGTCACCATTGAGAGAAACTCGCCCGAGAGCTGCTCATGAGGTTCCTGTGGCTTCTGCCACCTCCCCTCAGTTGGAGAGTCTTGCGGTTTCTTCAGGATTGAACTCCAGCTGCTGGTTCGAGTGCGGTGTCTGCCTGCTGAGAGGCCTGGTCTGCAGCTGCTGAGTCATATACTTGGTGTTTGCTATGGGACTGAACCACTGAGAAAGATCAAGCTTGCTCCCAATAGCTACTGCTAAACAGGTCTACTTCCCCCATATCCTAATAACTTTTCTCTTCCACTACCTCTGGTGGATGGTGGGCAAAAGGAATGGGTGAATGTTTATTGAAAGTAGGTTGCAAAAGATTTATGCCTACAGTGGATCTTGTGAAAGTTTCCCATCCCCATTTCCTTATCAGCTGGACTTGGCATTTTGCAGTTCTGCAAACACTATATGTGACTATATTATAGATGAAGACGGTAAGAAATAAAGGGAGAGGAAATAGCAAGCCAGCCTTAATAAACCAATATGTTTACTAAGATGGGTATGATTGTGTGGTAACGAACTACCCAGAATTTTAACACATGGCAATCTAAACTACCTTAACACATAATTAACTACCTGAGATCTATTTAAATATTTCTCCCAAAAGACGGAAAGGGTCTTCCTTAAATCTATACCACTGGGACTTTGGCCAATTATTCATCAAGTGATTGAGAAGGCAGGATATTTTTATACCATGAAAATGGCTCCATTAAGATATTGTCTTAACAAAGTAAATGTGTATGAATTGAAAAGGTATAATCATTTGCTTCATTTCATTATTATGTGTGTTAACGTGTATACTATATTTTGCATTATATTTTGCCATTTCTCAAACCCAATGGTACCTAATGTAATATCCTTCATTTAAGAATTATTTGGGGGTTAGGGATTTAGCTCAGTGGTAGAGCGTTGCCTAGCAGCAAGCACAAGGCCCTGGGTTCAGTCCCCAGCTCCAAAAAAAAAAAAAAAAAAGAATTATTTGCACTGATCATAACACACTCAGTAAATAAAGATTAATGTGCAATAAATACTGTCAGTGTCTTTCTCATGCTACAGTTTAAGTTCTATTTTAAATAGGCATATCTTCCAAAATTAAACAAATAAAACATAAGACCAAATAAACAAACAAGAAAGAATGGTTTGAGGAGGCTTTTTCAGTCTTGGCCTTGCTAATAATTTGGGGAAAATCCTTTGTGGAGGATTCTTCTCTTGTGTCCCATGCCCCATACCATGTTTACCAGCACCCCTGGTCTTTATCAACATCCGTGTGTGTGTGTGTGTGTGTGTGTGTGTGTGTGTGTGTGTGTGTGTGTGTGTGTGTGTAGGTAGGGTCACTCTGGCCCTCATAAAGCCAGCTTCCATGCTTCTCAGCCGTAGCAAGGCAGTGTTTAGTGATGGAAGAGCATGAGAGACAAAGTCGCCAAGTCATAGAGAGAACAGCATGCTGTGCTGTGGGGCTTCTTCCTCCTTCCTCTTTTATTCCACCTGGGTCCTCAGCCTAGGAGATGATGCCACCCACATTCAGAGCAGTTCCCCCTACCCACTGGTAACATCTTCACAGACACTCAGAGGTGTCTTATTACCAATCTTCTATACATGTCTCAAGATGGTCAAGTTAAGGTCGACCAACACATAACCTCATCCACACTGTGACTGTGAAAATTATCTCTAGACATCACCAGATGTGTTAGCCTCACCAGATGTGTGTTAGCATCACCGGATGAGTGTTAGAGAACAAAATCACCCAATCACCCTTAACAGACAGCTAGTGATTAAGAAGAGTTTAGAAGCTGCAGGTGCTGGGGTACACCTGTGATGGAAGCAGTGAACACACAGTGGTAGAGGCATCTGCAGGTGCTGGGGTACACCTGTGATGGAAGCAATGAAGACACAGTAGTAGAGGCATCTGCAGGTGCTGGGGTACACCTGTGATGGAAGCAGTGAACACACAGTGGTAGAGGCATCTGCAGGTGCTGGGGTACACCTGTGATGGAAGCAATGAAGACACAGTGGTAGAGGCATCTGCAGGTGCTGGGGTACACCTGTGATGGAAGCAGTGAACACACAGTGGTAGAGGCACCTGCAGGTGCTGGGGTACACCTGTGATGGAAGCAGTGAACACACAGTGGTAGAGGCACCTGCAGGTGCTGGGGTACACCTGTGATGGAAGCAATGAAGACACAGTGGTAGAGGCACCTGCAGGTGCTGGGGTACACCTGTGATGGAAGCAATGAAGACACAGTGGTAGAGGCATCTGCAGGTGCTGGGGTACACCTGTGATGGAAGCAATGAAGACACAGTGGTAGAGGCATCTGCAGGTGCTGGGGTACACCTGTGATGGAAGCAGTGAACACACAGTGGTAGAGGCACCTGCAGGTGCTGGGGTACACCTGTGATGGAAGCAATGAAGACACAGTGGTAAAGGCACCTACAGGTGCTGGGGTACACCTGTGATGGAAGCAATGAAGACACAGTGGTAGAGGCATCTGCAGGTGCTGGGGTACACCTGTGATGGAAGCAATGAAGACACAGTGGTAGAGGCACCTGGAGTTCAAGGTCATCCTTGAAAGTGAGAGGCCAGCCTGGGCTACATGATATCCTGCCTCAAAATGGAAAAGAAATTGGTGGGGAGATTGAAGGGAAGAGACCTTTATGCTTCTCCCGAGAAGGGATTGAGCCTCAGCCAATCAGCCCCTTAACAATTTAGGGAAGCTGCTTAGCCTGGACCATAATCACTTGGAGGCCATCTGTGGCTATTTGTGCTATACTCGTCTCTTCCGTTCTCAATGTCCCTGACCATGCCCCTCCCTTCTCAGCCACACAACACCCAGAACATATATCATCAACCTCACTGAGAGAATCCAGGGCTTCTAAACTCAAGTGGCTTCCCTCCCTCCCTCAGGACAATATGGTGCAGTGGCTGAGAATACTGGCTCTTTGGACAGACTGGATCCTAGCTCTATTTCCACTTAATAGTGTGACTTTAAGATACTTGGCCTCTCTGGGCCTCTGTCCTCTTGTGGGTCAAATGGAGACACTCCTTCCCCCTTAAAGCACCATAAGGCAACACAGATAACAAGTGACCAGCACGGACTGTCTCTCACTAAACAGCTCTTACAGAATACACTGTGTCACAGGCTGTGGACACAGAGGCACAAACCTGCTACTCAGTATAGTGGGGAAGACAGAGCCATGATCATGCCTCAAGATGATGGGTGGTAAGTGCACGAAAGACTGCTCCGAAAGGAAAAGCCAGACCGTGCTCTGGGACTGAAGGAGGCCTCTTAAGAAAAAATGGTGGATTCTGAAAATCCCCTGCTGGCTTTTTGTCCCTTGATCTGACCTGTGTCCCCCTGATATATGCTATATGGGGTGGGGTGGGGGAGTTGAAGGAATGTAGGAAGGCCAAATCTTTCTCCAGTTCTTTTTGCTATTTTTCTCTATCTTGCCAAACTCTCACTCTTATAACATATAGGTAATCTTCACCAACCCCAGGGAGAGCTGCTGAATTTTGCTAGGGATCAAATCCAGGGCTACACACATGCAGAACAAGCTCTCTAGTGCTGTGCTGTGTGCCCTATCTTAACCAATTTGATTTGATATTTATCTTTTTAAACATAACATGTGCTTGTGACTGTATGAGGTTATGTGCACCCATGTGTGCAGATACCCATGGTGGCCAGAAGAGGGCATCAGATCCCCTGGACGTATAGGCCCAAGTGGTTTGTTGTCTCCTTTTTTTTTTTTAAAGATTTATTTATTTTTATTTTATGTGGATGAGTGTTTTGCCTGAAAGTATGTCTGTGTTCCACTTGTGTGCAGAGTCACTGAGGCCAGAAGAGGATATTGAATCCTCTGGAACCCAAGTCATAGATGGTTGTGAACTGCTATGTGGGGTCTGGGAGCTCAGCTGGGTCCTCTGTAAGATCAGTAAACATTCTTAACTACTGAGCGATTTCTTTAGCTCCCTTGGTGGTTGTTTATATTTATTATTATTATTATTATCATCATCATCATCATTATTATTTTAATGTATGTTTGCAACATGAACATTTTTCTGTTTGTGTGTGATTTTAATTTTTTTAATTATAAAACATTTTTGACAGGACATGGAAACACAGATGGTTATGAAACAGATATGAGAGGTTATCATCTACTCTGGCATCATGTCTATCTTTATTCGTCTATTTATGTCTGTCTATCATGACTTCTTTCTGAGTTTGTCATTTCACCTATAAACACTTCCACATCGTAGAGTGCTTGCTTAGGCCCTGGGTTCAATCCCTAGTACTGAAAGGAGAAACAGAAATTACTTTTTAGATCATGGTGCAGCATTCACAGGACTATAACAGGAACCACACTTACTTTTGTTTATCCCCCGTGCCCTTGGTTACACCCTATTCTAGTATAGTCTAATCTATTTTCTCGCTGTATTTTTTTCATGGTGAATATCACCCACTACACCAAACATATAGGCTACAGGTGATTCATGATCCATTGTTCAAAAAGTCAACTTTAAGTCCCAGGTCTCTGTTCTAGGGCCTTAGTCAAGTAAGAGAAAGCAGAAATAGAGGTTAGCGAGGGAGGCTTTTCTAGGGAAGAATGCCGCAGAGGCCCACAATGGGTCTGCAGCAATCAGATACTTCCCTCTGTGGAGGGCCAGCACAGAGGAGCCCTTGATAAGCTTTTGTGTGCTGGCTATGTTGCCTCCCATGGCTCTTCTCCCAGGATGCCTTTCTGCTTCTCTTCTCCCAGGATGCCTTTCTGGGGTACTTTTCTGGGAGTGGGGAGACTAGAACTCTTGCTTGTCTCTCCTCTGCCTGGACTGTGTGACCCTGGGCGGCCCCATAGCCTGCTAATTAGAGATGGCTGAGAAGATTTCTGACAGCAGTGCCCAGCTCTAAACTCGATATCCAGTGCCTCTAAGGGCCAGGGTTCACCTTGATAAGTCCCCAAGACAAAGCAAGGGGACAGATTGCTTTCAGCAGAGCACTCAACCTCTGAATACGTTGTTGTTTAAAGCCCAAGGCTGGGAACATTCCATGGGCTGGCAAGCTCGTTCTCCTCAAGGTCAGGCCTTCCTCGGCATTTCTCATTAGAAATATGTCCCACCGCTGGCCCTGATCCTGCCCTCTCGGCTTTGGGGGTGGTTATATAATTCTCAGGAAGACCTAGAAATGCAAGCATACGGTGCCCTCAATTTCCAGCACAGACACACTGCTTCATATTTTTAGTTGGCACTGAGAGATGGCTTTTACACATAAATACATGGGTACACACATGCGTATGCACACATGTGCTCGCACACCTGACATATGGCCACATTTATACTGCAGTGTTTCACCTCTTAAAGTTAAATGCAACACCTGGAGCCACACACAGAAAGGGGAAAACACAGACAGGAATCAGTGCGTTATTTAGGCTGGGCCCACGTGGGACAGGACACAGGCGTGGGTACCACTGCAGAGCCAGGCCTTCTCGTGCTCCCAGCTTTGGCTTCGAGGGTTTGGGTAGCGTGCAGCTTAGCCTTGAATTCGCTTCCCAAAGCCAATCAAACGCAGTCCTGCACACACAACAGCAGCTAATACGTGTGTATATCGAATAAAGGGTCAGGGAGGGCTAGAGATGGCTCTGTAGGTAAAAGCGCTTGCTGGGTAAGTCTGGTGACCTGGACAAAGCCAGATAAAGATGGCTTCACATCTGTAGTCCTAGCGCTCTTACGGCGAGACAGAATACAGAGGCAGAAGACTGTCTGGATAGCTTGGAGTACACAGCATGGCAGAAACACCAACAAGAAACTCTGCCTTAAGAAAGAAGAAAAGAATTGATTCCAGAAAGATGTCCACATACATCTGGACAGTGGGAGCAAACCGTCCGGATCGAACCAGTCTCACACTCGGCCTCGGCTGTTTATTCCTTGTGACCTACAACAACCTTCTCTTCACTTCTGCATCTTTCTTTCCCAATATGTAAAGTGGGCAGAGCCCTGAGGGTTAAATAAGGATTAAGTGAGATTACAGGACAGGCACCATGGCTACCACACAAAGGGCTTCACGCATGCGGCTGGCAGGTACTAAGGTGCCCTTTAAAGACAAGGCAAAGGCTCTTCCTCTGTGCTGTTCGAAGTAGATGCGTGTCAGTGTTTCCTTCGCTTACTCTAAAGTCTGATTTACTGGAGAAGGGAGCAACTGGCCTAAGCAGGCCCAAAAGTCAGCTGCTTACAGGGAGCTACTTCCCCCATCCCCCACCCCTTACCTAGAGGCTGCAGGGCTCCCTTGGCTGGCAGGGCTGGCTTGCAGAGACACCACTGTTGGCTTGTGCTAGGTTTCTTCTGCATTGTTTGAACAATGTCTAGACTCGTGCGTGTAGTGTCCTGGGTAGAGCAACTTAGGAGTACACAGTCTCGAATGATT
Organism: Rattus rattus; assembly: GCF_011064425.1. Lineage (NCBI taxonomy): Eukaryota > Metazoa > Chordata > Mammalia > Rodentia > Muridae > Rattus > Rattus rattus. Next base: position 56,502,349 of record NC_046156.1, read on the forward strand.
GACGGGGCAGAGGGTAGGTGCACCCGAGAGGCCCTGGCACAGTCCCTTTGTTTGCTGGATGCCTGACTTGGTTGGTTCCTTTTTGCTCCCTGCTCACGGTGTCAGCCTTCTGTTTCCTTACATTTATAAAAAGCAGCTGCAAAGCAAGGCCCTGGGTTCGGTCCCCAGCTCCAAAAAAAAAAAAACAAAAACAAAAACAAAAACAAAAAAAAAAAAAAAAAAAAAAAAAAAAAAAAAACAGCTGCAAAATACACTTGTCAACTATAGTGCAACCTATGCATTATGGTGGGGAAGGAGGATGCCATCAGCAAGTCCTGGGCAAAGGCTCAATTCTGTATGCTTATTTTCTCTTAATATTTACAGCACATCTGTTAATTCTGCTTTACAAACAGTGAGGCTCATAAGCAGGCTATTGACGTCCAGTCACCAAGAGCAGAGAAGGTAGAGAAAATGATGTATTTTAGCACCAGCTACTGTAGTCATGCATCCCAACACCAATCCTTTCAACAAACGTCTGGCTCCTTGCCCACTTCAAAGCTGCAAATGGAGTCTTCTCTGAGACTGCTTTGCAACCCATTCTCTCTCTCTCTCTCTCTCTCTCTCTCTCTCTCTCTCTCTCTCTCCTCTCCTCCCTCCCTCCCTCCCTCGACCCCCAACCATTAGCAGTTTTCCTTCCAGTTGTTTAGTCCAGGGGGTTCCCTGAGGAGTGTTTTGCATGGAGTACAGACAGTGCCTTCTCTGTACACACTTCTGGATGCCCATGATATCAATGGGACAGCAAATACTCACTTGCTGCTCTCTGACCCCTTTGTCTAATACACAACGTGAAAAGGTCACAACTCAAAAAGAAGCTATTTTATGACTGGTTTCTTTCATGTTTCCTCCACCCCTGACATTTTTCACAAACCCTGCCACACTGGGAATTCTATTTTTAGGATTAACAGACACAGTGGTGACATCCAAAGATGTCTGCATGCTAACAGACCCCGTGAATATGAGGATTGCATAGCTATGGGGATTAAGGTATTAAAGTTGATAATCAGATGATCCTCAAATGGGAAGGTTATACTGACTATAAAGATGTCAAGGTCACTGTGAGGATCCTTGGAGGGGAGGAGGGAGGCAGAGAGAGACAAGACTATGGATGGTCATGGAGAAGCAACACTCTGCCTTGACGGTGGAAAAAGAGACCATACACAGAAAATACAGATGGCTGTCCAACACCGGAGAAAACAGGCAATCTAATTCTTTTCCATTAAAAAAAAAAAAAAAAAAAAAAGACAAGCCTGCCGGCGCCTCCACTTCAGCCCAGTGAGACCCATGGTGGAGTTCCAGGCTACAAAGCTGTAAACTGATATGCTTGTGTTGTTTTAAGTCATTAAATTTGTGATCATTTGTTACAGCTGTAATGGGAAAGTCATATACAGCCAAAGCCCCCTGTGATTTCAAGCCTTTCTCCCCACCAAACTGTGTATCACGCCTAAAGGAGTCTCCCTTCAAAATTGAAATGCAGTCCATGATTCTGAGATGCACATTGTGTCATACTGAAAACGTCCTTAAAATCAAGCCCTAACAAACGCTCTGCCTGCTTGCAATCCTAAGTGTCGGCACTCAGTCGTCTCTAAGGCTCTTGTAATCATGTACATCTTAGACTCAGGAAATACGGAACGACTTGAAAGGGTCAGAAGTAAGCTAACTCATCGGCACCCTTGGAGAGTGGGGCAGAGTTCAGTCACCACGCGGAATGGAAAGCTTCAAAGGAGAACTTAGTTCAAAGAGGAGATAGCGGGGAAAGGACAGATGGTTCAGTGGCTAAGAGTGCTGACTGCTCTTGCAGAGGACCCTGACTCAGTTCTCAGCATCCGCATGGTGGCTCACAACTGTCTGTAATTCCAATTCCAGAAGACAGAACACCCTCCTCTGGCCTCTGGTACGTTACACCTGGTGTACAGACATATAGGCAGGCAAAACGCCATACACATGAACTAAAAATAAATAAATCGCCGTCTATTACTTTTTAAAAAGACAGGGAAGATAGCAGGGGAGGTTTGCAGATAGGAGAGGAGACAGAGAGAGGAAGGGAGGGAGGGAGGGAGGAGGGGGGAGGGGGGGGACAAGGGAGGATTGTACTAGGGCCTTACGAAGTTTACTTTCTGGCATAAGAACTGAATTAAGAGCTTCATTTGTTTTCTGAAGCAAGTGAGGCTACAAGAAGTTTCATAGACCACATCTTACAATGCCTTACAGAGTCAGTAATCAATCAGGTAAACATAAATAAAATACATAGTTTCAAGCATAAACAGAGCTTCCCTTTACAGAATGGAAACTCTTATCTTCTCTGTGTGCCTGCTCAGGATCAGATGGCAGCCGAGGAGAGACGTAAAGTAACAAGTAACCCATGCAGCAGGAGTTGGTTCTCTCCTACCATGTAGGGCCTGGGGATTGAACTCAGGTCAACAGGCTCCGCAGCAAGCACGATTACCCACTGAACCATCCGATCAGCCTCAACCAAAGGTAAACAATTGAAGGGTATTTGACAATCATGGAAGACACTGAAGATCTAAAAGATGAAGCGATTTCTTCAAAATACAGGAACGATTTCACTAACCCCTAAATAAGGCAGGAATTCTTCGTTCAATTTTAGTTGAGACCAGTTGGCCAAACAGACACTGCAGTCCAGGACTTCTTATTTCATCTTCCCTTCTATAAAAGTGAGCTATCGCCTGGTGTCCAGCCAAGGGCCAGTGGAGATGGGTCCCTCTGGAAAACAAGCTGCCACTGCCCATACAGAATTCTGGGCAAAAGGACAGCAGACCTTTGAAAGTCACACAGAAGAAAAACAGTTTTCTGCTCAAAGATCCACCTTTACTCTCTGCAACTTACCAATATAGCTATTAAGGGCTGGAGGGTTTTTATGTCGAGCAGAAAAGCAAGATTTAAAAAAGAAAGCTTACTGCGGGGCTCAGCTGAACAGAACACAGGAGCTGAGGATTCTGGGTTTCCCTTACTCCCTCTGCAGTCCTTAGGCACTGAGGGACAAAGTCAACTTGCTCTCAGGGTGGTGAGCCGTTCTCCTGACATTTAATAGTGTTGGAACTGACCTGGGGAAAGATACAGGGAGACTCAAATGCAGTTGAGAGCAGTAAACACAGCAACCCCATGCAAATGAATAGGCTGGAAAGGCTTTAAAGGAGGAAAGGGTACTGTAAAGAGGCACACTATCTTTACAAGCACATCTGGAGTTTCAAACTTGTCATGTGGAGTTCTGGGAAGCACAGCCCAACAAGTAAGGAAAATGCCCAGGCCATCATTGATAGAAACGAGGTTCTCCACATGTTCGTGTTCCATGGAACCCGGAGATGATGCAGACTGTTACACTGTAATTATCCAGGCAGGAAAAAAAAAGTACAAAGGTACGAGTGCCTCTCCCTTCTGTTAGTTGTTACATTGTAATCATCCAGGCAGGAAAAAAAAGTGTAAAGGTACGCGTGCCTCTCCCTTCCGTTAGCAGACTACTGACACAACTACCCCCAACCCAAAGGGGAAGGCTGAAGCCCCATGAGAGTCAGAAGAGGACCTTGCCTCCCAGGAAGGGAGTGCACACAGTCTGACAATTTACCAGACCACCTTGCCAGCCAGACCGGAGCTGACATAATGCTGAGGCAATGATGGGCAGGATGCCATTTTTGTTTAATTCTTTAAATTAATTTTGACATCCTTGGTGTTGTCTGTCCCTCCTCCCTCCCATTCCTGCACAGACCACCCCTCCCCCCACATACACTCCCCCACCCCCACCCCCTTGCTTGCTAACCAAATCCTTCTGGCCTCTACTTGAAGCTGAACCTTATGTCTGACTTTAGAGGATGAACTTGAGGACCCCTTTATTTGCTCCTCTTCTCAATGTGTCCATATTGACTAAATCTCTTTGCTTTGCTTTTCCTCTCTCTTCAGTTGGTTTACTGGGGATGGGTGACAGAGCCTAGCTTGCCGAGCCTGCCAGGACTTAAGGCAGGGGTCTTCGACCTTCCTAAAGCTGCGACCTTTAATACAGTTCCTCACGTTGTGGTGACCCCCAACCATAACATCATTTTGTTGCTGCTTCATAACTGTAATCTTACTACTGTTAGGAATCATAGTATAAATATCTCAGATGTGACCTCCAAAACAGTTGTGACCCATGGGTTAAGAACCGCTGGCCTAAGGTGTTTATCCTAAAAACTCTGGTAATTATATTGGGTCTTAAAAGAGTCAACATGCCTTGGAGAAGTAAAACTGCCTACAATGGTCTGAGTGGGTAACACTGTAAACCAGCCACAAAGGCTAACGCTACAGTGGGAGCCTCTGAGGGCAGGAGCCACACTCTGATGCTGGATGATCCGAGGAACAGAGGGTAGAGGAGCAGGTAGGAAGGGAAGGAAGATGAATTAGGCTTAGATATGGAAGGAAAAGGGCAATTTAATGAGGAAATGAAGAGCAGGCATTCGGAATAAGAAGAAAAGACGGAGGTGGGAAATTGCCCGGTCGGTTTACAGAAGGGTCAATCACTTGAAAGACGGTGCTGGGAGAGGAGTTGAATCCACTGAGCGATTGGATGCTGCTCTGTCGGAGGAAGGAGGCAGAACACCTAGAAACCAGAGACACCCTGTCAGGTGTCCCTTAGCTCCCCAGCCCATCCTATCACCTCTTTAACTCAAGATGAGCACGAATGTACTTCTCCATAGAAATCTTAGAGATTATGTCTCACTTAGGTGGAAGCACACAGTAAGGCTTTTCCACCCAGCGTTTGGCACTTAGTGTGTTTTCACGGTTCCTCTAGTGCAGTAAGTGTCGAGATCATGTTCCCTTTTTATGACTAATGTTCACTATGGATATAACACATTTGTTCTAACTAATTAAGGATTGAATCTAGTACCTTATAAAAAGCTTGACAGGTCCTCTACCACTGAGCTATATCCCCAACCCTTCTTGGCTCTATTCCCCCACCAGTGGCCGTCCGATTACAGGTGCCTTGTCAGTGGTTACATACCCGAAGAACCCCAGCAGCCATTACGAATAGCTCCTAGAAGCTGGGCCACATGTGCCCAGCCCCGATCTGTGCTGGAATGTTAATGGGTTCCATCTTGCTCGGGTCTCCTGCAGGTAACCACTGTGACTGTGAGTTCATGAGACACAGTCCATGCTGGTCCAGCATCTTCTAGCACTTCCCTTTATCCTCCGACTCTTAGGTTCCTTGTGCCTCCTCGTCCACGGTGTTCTCTGAACGTTGGTAGGTAAATGTTCTGAATGTCTTCTTTATCGCTGAGCACAGGGGGACCATCATTAGCCCTGGGGATTGCTATTGGATTCCTCCAAGAAAAAATAATTTATGTTAAAAAGAGAAGGTCAAGCTTTAAGGAGAGAGAGAGAGAGAGAGAGAGAGAGAGAGAGAGAGAGAGAGAGAGAGAAAGGTACCAAGAGCTTTTAAGCGGCTGGCTGTTGATTTTGACACACAGGTCAAAAGATGACCTGCTGTTAACTTGGAGAGGTCTAATGCCCCTGCCTTAGTTTTGATGAAGAGATTCAAAGGCTCAGAGGAGATGGAATACTTAAATAGATTTGCTGTTCAAAACCAAATCCTCAGTAAAGGTGCTGTTATTGCTTTCAGCGAACGGGGCAGCTTGGCAAAGGACACCTCCATAACTTATGTGGGGGACCAGCTGCATGGTTTCTCACTACAAGAAGCCAGATTCCCCAAACCTGAAGGAATCAGGCCACGCCCACTGCAGCTTTCTCTCTGAGGCATAAAGAATCTATGACATCTGTGGCCTCAGAGCCCCTATTTATACTTCTACCCTCTATGCCTCCTGTGTCACAGGCTGTCCTGTTGCCCTGAAAGGATATTGTCAGGTGTTTCCCTATGCTCTCTCAGGCTCCCTCTGGGCATGTCCCTTCATCCCATGTATGATAGCCACCTCTGTTATCTTAAGCTATCCTCTTAAGGCTTCTCCCCAGGTTTTAAAGGGGAAGCCTCTCTCTCTCTCGCTCTCTCGCTCTCTCGCTCTCTCGCTCTTTCTCTCCATCACGTCATTGCAGATATGATGTACTACCCCTTTATGATACTCTCTCACCTCAAGGCCAGATCACAGTTCCTGTGGTTGTGAGACCCTCTCTCTCTCAATGAAGCTCACTTCTGAAACGTAATTTCATGTCAGCTCTTTTCCCAAATCAACCACTATCACTGTCCTATTTTTATCGTGTCTACCACTTTGCCACAGTTAGGAATGATTTCCAAAGGAACTTAAGAGTTTGGGCAGCCAGGAAGTTGACTGACATTGACCTGGTTGGTGTTGTCACCCAGGGATATAGCCAAATGCATGAAGTCCTGCACTGGCCACAGACTCTCCAGAAATAGCTACAATCTGTAACCACTACAAGATAATGTCTGGACGGCAGGTAAGTTTGACTAAGATGGCCACTGTCTTCTTCCTTTCTCTGTCTTTACTCCATTCCTGGTCAGAAGGAAGCTTCAGCTGAAGTTCTGTAAATGTCTGTGCTTCCAAGTTTCTACAGAGGGTGACCTTTGCTTTTGTCCTGAGTAGCAGTGAAGATGTTTTAACAAATATATAAAATAAAACTATACACACACACACATACACACACACATACACACAGACACACACACATATACACACACATACACACAGACACACACAGACACACAGCACATACATACATAACATAAACACACACATACACACACACACGCACACACACACATGCACACACACACATACACACACACACACACACACACACACACATACACACACACATGCGCATATACACAAACACACACACACACACACACACACACACACATATACACACACACACACACACACACACACACACAATACACACATACACACACACACACACATACACACACACACACACACACACACACACACACACACACACACACACACACACACATACACACACACACACACACACACAGACACACACAGACATACACACACATACACATACACACACACACACACACACACACACACACACGCATACACACTAATCCTCCATGATGGGGAGATCCAGGCTTAGGGAATGAATGACTTCTCCCCTGACACTACTCCACATAACACTGCTTCTGACCAGGGAACCAGCTTTACAGTTATGGTTGTGCACCAGTGGGCTCATTCTTATGAGATTCATTTGCCCTACGATGTTCCCCACCATCCTGAAGCAAACAGTTTGATAGAGTGATGGAATGGCCTTTAAAGATACAGTTACAGTAGCTTGCAGGGCTTGGGCAGGCGTTCCCTTAGGCTGTATATGCCTTGGATCTAATGTATGGCACTATTTTACCTATATCCACAATCCACAAGTCCAGTGGATCCCTTTTAATATATTAAAATATATTGGTCTGTTCCTCTAGAGAACACATGACCCTCACTTGGACACATGACAGTTGTAGTTCTCTGTTAGATAATCATTGTTCCTTAAAGAGACAGGGAGAGGACTGGACAAAACAATACTAGTAAACACTTAATGATGCCTGGTTCTTAGCAAATACTTAGTCATTGCTACCATTTTTGTGTTCCATATCATAAACATTTTTTTTTTTTTTTTTTTTGGTTTTTTTTTTTTTTCGAGCTGGGGACTGAACCCAGGGCCTTGCGCTTCCTAGGCAAGCGCTACCACTGAGCTAAATCCCCAACCCCTCATAAACATTTCTAAGATGCACATTTTTATTTACATGAACGACTTCACACTCGCTTTTCACTCTTTCTTTTCTAAATTTCTGCCTTCTTTTCTCCCCATCCCACCCCACCCCACCCTACCCCACCCCCCTCTCAAAGTTTTATGTAGCTCAGGCTGGCCTCGAACTCACTAAGTAGCCAAGAGTAACCTTGAACTCCTGGTCATCCTGCCTCTACCTCCAGAGTGCTGGGATCACAGGTGGGCAATCCCTCAGGGCTTCCGGCATGCTGGGGAGTACTCTACCAACTGAACGTCTCCAGGCCCATGTGGGGTATTTCTCTAACCGGATTTATTCTCTTTAGCTGAAACATGAAACACGAAATTTCCAAATCAAAGGGTATCTGTAACCTTATAGCTCTGCCAAGTTACTTTCCCAAACAATGACAATACATAGCAGGACCGGAAACAGGAGGACCATCATGAGGAGGGGATTCCTGTTGGATTTTTGCAAGAATAGGGTTTTTAGGGATGAACCTTCTACATACACATCAAGAGAATGAGTGGGTTGGGTGTTTGCTGAATTCAGGGCAGAGCCAACTGAGAGAGGAGAAACAAACCCAGTCAGGAAAGGGCCTCTGGGGTCAGGGAGGAGGGTAGAGATAAGGAAGCCTGTATGTTCTCAGTGTCAGTCAGTGCGGGAAGGGGCAGGGCTGCCAGTTCACAGCAGCCTGCCAGGAATGTTGCAGGTAAACCAGTGAGCGAGTGACAAGAGACTGCTGAGATCTAACTTGGTAACAGGAAGGTGGGAAGAGGGAGGGTACCAAGTCCATACAACAACAACAACAACAACAACAGCAACACACACACACACACACACACACACACACACACACACACAACAAAAATAATTAAAAGAACCTGGTGGGGGAGTCCTTGACACCGTGTAAGGAAGCTGAACTCCTGGCGTCCGACGCACCATTATGTAAGCCGCCCTGTTGGCGTTCAGTGCAGACATAACGCTATTTCAAATGTCTCATGCTATCAGATCGCTTTATGCCCTCGTCCTGATCTTTCAGTTCTTTCTCCTGCACTCTATGCAGCGAAATGGCCGTCCTCCCAATTTACAGACACAACAGGAAAGCTGCCCACCCTAGGGAGTAACGAGGTACCCCCTCCACCTAGAAAGTTCTCCCCCACCAGACACCCACTTGGCTCCCTCCCTCATCTCCTTTAGACCTTTATGTCATCACCAAAGACAGCCCTGGGCCTCAGCACTGCATCCTCCGGCTGACTCCTGACACTGGAGCCCTCTTTCCCAGCCCTGAGCCCCAGCTCCCTTCTAATGTACCGTGCCCTTTCATTTAATAAGGCTCACAGTTCTCACTTTTCTCCATTTAGGAGTGAGAGCCTGTGAAAGAAGGAGGAGACACAGAAGAGGAAGAGGAAGTGAAGAAGGGAGGAGGAAGTAGGAAGGAGGGAGAACGACGGGAGGGAAGGAAGGAAGAAGGCAGGAAGGATGGAAGGAAGGGAGATTACCTATATGCTGGAGGGATTTTGTCTCTTCACTGACTTATCGAGCACTCTGAATGTCTGCACTCAGCAGTTGAACAAACGAAGGGCTTTAGGTGCTGATGCTCGGTGCATGTATTGTGGCTTCAGGGCTTACTCTCAGCTAACCATGCCAAGGACTGCTTCAAGGTCCACGGAGCTCTCAACAGCCCTCCATATAAGAACGTTCTCCTAGATGTCTATCATCGAGGAAACTGAGACACACGGGGCGGAAGGACCTGGCCTGTGCTACTCCCGCTGCTTGGAATGCCGAGTCCCTATAGTCACATCTCAGGCACTCGCACCCTGGTCCCACTTCGTCCCCATGCTGGGCAATGGTAGGGACTGTGACTAGAAACGTCCCTTGTCTACTGTCTAGGGTGAGGGAGGTAGGCCAGGACAGCTGCTGCTCCCCAGCACTGGGGTAAACCCTGCACCACAGCTGGCCACCACCCAGCAGATAAGGGCTTAGCTTCCAGCCTTGGCTCCCTGGTAATCAGCAGAGTCCAGATCACCCTGGACCTGCCCCTCCACGTGTGCCTGGGAGGACAAGAGAAAAGGAAGACGAGAGGGCACAGCAAATGAGGTCAGGGAGAGGCAGGCAACGGAAATTCTAGACTCACCAGGAGCCAAGGGGGCTGGGAGGCCGGAGTTGCTGGCTCTGCTCAGCGGGCACCCAGTGGGCAGAAATCCCATTGCCTGGTTCTCCTGGGGCGGGGGTTGAAGGGCGGGCCGTATCTCTGTAGTTGTATTGTGATGGCGAAGGAGGAAGCGAGAGCAGCTGATCCAGCCGGGCCCGGGAGTGCCCACGTGTGCACAGACCCGCCTTTGTTTTCTGGGCCCAGACAACGGCTGCATTCTTCCCCCACCTCAGTGACGTCCTTCATGGACATGCCTTCAGCATATATTGTCAAAAGATTGAGCAGCTATAGATCAGATGACATGGCAGTCCCTCTGGTACCCACTCTGCTTGGGCTGTGGCTCCCCTTGTCACTGAGCACAGAGCGCATAGCTGGCCCCAGCCCTGGGCATGAGGCTCACAGGGGTCTCTGAGAGCTACAGACTCAGATTCTCAGAGGTCAGAATTTCAGAACTCAGTTGCTTGAGGGGCCCTGAGAGCCAGTCCACACCTCAGGGAAGTGACAGACTCAGGGACAGAGGCCATCAAAAGCATAAACTCCCCAACCTCAGTGAACTTTCTGTTAACTAGCTTACTGAGGTGATAGGATCTGAAGGGGTTGGGGGTGGAACCAGTTAGATTTCTGAGGGACAGAGCTTCTAGGCAGAGGGAATATTATGGCACTCTCCCAAGCTGCCAATGAGACCTACTGTGTGACTATTCCCCGTGATTCCTGGCCTCACACCAAAGGCCTTAGACAACATCCCAAAGGAGCCAGAGGGAGACAGGCTTGGAAAAAAAGACTTGTCACTAGATTGACTCCTAACCCTGGCTGATTGTTTCCAAAGCAAATGGTTTTATGTGCCAAAGCCAAACGCAACAGATAAAGCACCTGCTATCCTGCTTGGTCACACCGCAGGACCACTGATGGCTCAGCTACTTTGGGAAGCGCATCTTTCTCTAAATGTAACAAAAACATCCTTTGGCTAGCACAATGGTCACTTCCCCTGGCCTCCTAGGCTTATCTGCTCACGGCTGGAAAACTTGCTTCTCCTTCCAAGGAAGACAACTTCACACTGTAAGATCTTGGAAGAGAGATTATCCTTTCTAACCCTTCGTGTTCTCACCATAAAAAGGGGCTCCTGGGGCCAGTGAGGTGGCTCAGCAGGTAACAGACTTGCAGCCAAGCCTGAAGGCTTGAGTTGATCTCGGATAAGATGGGGTTTATAGTTCCTGCCCTCATCCCCTCACAGCTGATCTCAACCTGCGGTTGCTACCCTCTGGGTTGCATACGAGCTACCCTGCACATCAGACATTTACATTACTGTTAGCATTCTGTCTGAGCTCCGCCCCACGGTTACCTGGCAACAGCCAGGTGTGCTCCGCCCCACAGTTACCTGGCAATAGCCAGCTGTGCTCCGCCCCACAGTTACCTGGCAACAGACAGGTGTGCCTGACACTATAAAAGGGTCTGCTTGCCCACTCCTCATTCTCTTGCTCTTGTTCTCTTGCTCTTACCCTCTTTCCCCTTTGCTCCTTCTCTCCCTGTTCCCTTCCCCCCTTCTCTTCATGTGCTCATGGCCAGCCTCTACCCTACTCCTCTACTCTACTCTTTTTCTTCTCTCTCTCTCTCTCTCTCTCTCTCTCTCTCTCTCTCTCTCTCTCTCTCTCTCATTCTTGTCTCATCCTTTCATTAAACCTCTCCACGTGGAACTGTGTTGGCCTGGTGGGGTTTGTCCGGATGCAAGCCGAGATTTCTACCCAACAATTACGATTCATAACAACAGCAAAATTACAGTTATGTAGTAGCAATGAAAATAATGTTATGCGTGGGAAGGGGTCACCACAACGTGAGGATCTGTATTAGTGTCACAGCGTTAGGAAGGTTGAGAACCACTGCCTCATAGGCTACTGTGAAGATTGACTAAAGTAATCAGTAAACATAATGATGACAATGACAATGACAGCTGCTCCTGCCGTTAAAACTGCTGTGTTTGGTTGCTGTACAACCGAGCTATATAGAATAGGGAGACAATACATGTGTTTTTAAACTTCTCATATTTAATGACTATATATTAAAGTTTCCTCTTTTTGGTATACAGATCTACAAAGTTTAATACATGTGTAGACTTATGAGAGACTTAGAATGTCCCATGGGCACAGAAAAAGTCCCCTCACACTGTGTCTTTGCAATCACACCCGAAGCCACTCCTAAGTCTGGATCCATGCTCCATCTTCTAGGTGTTTGTCCGGAACACCTCACACACTGAGTGCCCCCACATACAGTCCTTTAAACCTGGATTTGGGAGATAATACATATTTCACACCATAGTAAGAGGGATAGAGAGCTTGCCTCTCCCATGTCCCCAGTGGTAATCTTGTAAAACAGTAAGAAACAGGCTGTGATAAATCACAAGGAGCCCGCTTCCTGCTCATGCTGCCTCTGCTTCCAAACCCCGCTGTTCCTTAGCTCCCAGCAAACACTAATGTGCCCTCTATTTAGTGTTTTGTTTGGGGTTTCACTTTTGTTTTTCTTTAACCCAGTGTAAATCTTTGGAGATGTGCCCAAGTCATTGTGTGTATGAATTGGGCATTCAAGTAACTACAGCCAAAAGAAAGATTGAGAATATTCCATCACCCCAGAAGTCCCTGCTGAGGGTTATTCAATGGCATAGATGTGCCACAGCTTGTTTTTACCACTCACTGAAGGACATCTGGATGTCCCCAGGTTTGGGTTGCTATCAATACAGCTGTTATAAACATTGATACATGGACTCTGTTGCTACTCGATGTCTGGGCCAGGGCCTTGCTGGATGGCCTAGGACTCCAGACATTGCTCAATTTTCCTGAGCATCAACGTGACTGTCTTGGCTGCTTGGAAGTGGCTCTGAAGGAGGGTTGCCCCATAACCCCCTCTACCTTCCTGCTCCAACTCATCCTGTGGGTAAGTCCTTCACCCACACTTCCAAACCATTAGCTTCTCCCTAGCATGACCCACTCGTCCTTCATCTTTATGAGTTTAGGGGTGTGTGTGTGTGTGTGTGTGTGTGTGTGTGTGTGTGTGTTATGTGCATGTGTGCACATAAGCATGTGAGAGTTTACTCACCAGAGCAGGTACATGTGGGAGTCAAGGGCTTAGACCACATATCTCCCACAATTGCTTCTCTACTTAGTCATTGTTCTCGGAGCCGAGTTTCTTACTAACCTAGAGCTTGCTAGTGTGGAGAGACTGGCTGACCTGCTAGCCTCCCTGAGATCTGCCTGCCTCTGACCACCAGTGCTGGGATTGTGGGTGTGTGCTGCCATGCCTGGTATCTACTGGCTGCTAGGGAGCCAAACGCCAGTCCTTATACATGCTCAGCAAGCACTTTGCCCAGAGCCATCTCCCCACCCCCCGATTTTAATTGGAATCACCGTGTAAGCTAAATCAATGTGGAACGTACTTCCTCCCATCCACTATGTTCTGAGTGCTAACAAAGAGCTGACATTGTATGCATGCATGATGAGTGTCTCATGTCTCATGCACCACAGCCTTGACTCTTGCTGCTCTCTAGAAACATCTTTCCTGATCAAATCCACGAAATTATCCAGTCACATTGCCTGCAATCAATATTTGGGAGAGAGTGGATGTTGATATTGGCTGTTGGTTCATTTAATGAGCATCGTGGCTGAGGTTCAGCTGGGTGCTGGGATGACATGTGAGTGAGGTGGGCAGTGGCCTTGCCCCCCATGAGCTCACTGATATCTAGCAAGCAGGAAGCACCACTGATGAGGTAACTGTTCTAGATGACAGGGGGTCCTGCTGAGAGGAAACAGAGTGCGCTCTTGGACTGTTACAGGGACCCACGACCAGCTCTGGGAATGAAGAAGGTGCTCCAAAGGAAGTGATATTTAATCTGGGCATTAAAAATACTTAGAATCGAACCAGGTGTGGTGAGTGGCATATGCCTTTAACCCCAGTACTTGGGAGGTAGGGTAAGCACTCATTACTCTGTAAGTTTGAGGCCAGCCTGGTCTACATAGAGAGTTCCAAGCCAGTCAAGGATACAAGGTGAAACCCTGTCTCAAAAACAAAAACCTTAGAATGCTGGTCAGTTCTTTATTTATTTTCCTACATTTTCCTTCCTTGCCACTTTCTTATTGCCATGTGTCTATAAATTCTGATAAAGATTTCATCCACTGACCCTCTAGTTCAATAATGAGAAAATAAAAAACAGTTAAAGAATACAGAAATATGCCTTTCTGATTATGGTGGTGATGAAACTGGTAAAAACAGAGACCTTGGGACCCTCCCTGTCCACGTTTCTCCAAGATTCTACTTAGGTACCCTATGCGGATCCAGAGTTGTGGGATCCCAAGAGGCATTTCAGTCTGCACTCCCCAAAGGTCTGCGTACTCAACAGTTCATGCAGAAGTGAACATTGCTTCTATGAGCCAAACCCAGGGGCTGCCACCTGGAAGTTCTTCGAGAGAAGGACGCTGCTCACGTGAAAGAGGTCCATTTGGCCAGCAGGACGTCTGGGAATGCTGTCCTCAAGTCTCAGGAGATGTGCACGACGCTGCTAGCTTTTACCTCAGGTACTTCGATGCTCTGAGAGGCAGGTTTGCACAGGTGAGGGAAGTCCCACTGCAGGCTTGGCTGGCAGTTGCACTCCTGCATTTCGGCCCCTAGGCCTTTTCTTAGGCTTTGTTTTAGGGACACATTCCCTTTAAGGATTCCTACTGCTCTTAGTCAACCGTGGGTTTGGGAGGGAGAGATTAGCATTCGCACAGGGGCCTGCTATGTTAGTGACCAGCAGGAAGCCCCAGTCAGAGAAGGGTGAAGCAAAGATGGGGCACCCTGGGAAGGGAGGTGGGAGGGAGGATGCCCTCTTTCTGCCCTGCAAGTTGGTCCAGCATGTAGGCTTGGATGAAGATTCCAGGCCCTCCGAGAGCAGGCGTCAGCGCTGTGGTTATCAAGCCCTGTTCTGTGTGCCCTCCATCCTTTCTGACTTCACTCCCCATACTTTGGACAATCCAATCACTGTCCTCCTTAGCACAGGTTCTGACAACCCCTGTAACAGGATCCTTTGGGAGCTCAATTAATTCTTCCAGGGAAGGGCTCTGGAGGCCTTGCGTGTGAGGCTCAGGCTATTTCTCCGGATGTACTATGGCCCTTCAGTCCTTCCTTGATGTTTCATTCCTCCCCTCTCAAAGCAAATCTCTGTTCCTTTGTTGATCACACATTGCCAGAAGAACCCCTGCCAGAGGTCTATCTGGGCAAAGTATAGAACCACAGGTTCCTTTTTCTCCTGCTGTGTCTTATCCTTGGCTCTTCAGCTAAACAGTCCACAGCTGTTCTTGACCCTGAGGCCGACCTCTTCGAATCTCATCCCAACAGCAGTATCGTCCCAGGTGGCTATGGCTGCACGTGTGTCATGGGAGCAGAGCCACAGGCAGACAAACGCAAACACCTATCTCATTACCTCGCCTTTGTCTTCAGCTTGCTAGTCAAGCCTGGGCCCCGAACCAAGCCACTCGCAGCCTTATCTTCCTCCTAAGACAATGAGGGGTTGACACTCCTTACTCTGGTTTGCAGAGAGGCATAGTTTTAGTCTGACACAATGAGACGTACTAGTTGTGAGCCTCAGGATGAAGTGCTTGTTCCTGAGAGGATTCCTTTTCTATAAGAATGGAGATAATGTGCTGGGTGTGGTGGCAGAGACCTTTTAATCCCAGCACTCTGGAGGCTGAGGCAGAGGCTGGTGGATCTCGGTGATCTATAGACTATCCTGGTCCTTACTGTGAGCTCCAGGACAGCCAGGGCTACATACTAACACCCTGACAAAAATAGACAATGGTGTGTATGAAGGTGCTGTGAGGAGCATGGTATGACTCTAATAATAACAGAGGCCACTACACATTACTAGAAAGTTCTTTTCCATCCTTTTCTCTTCCCTTCCACATGACCTACCCATGTCTGCCTCTCTGGGAATTAACCTAACAAGGACTGTTTCTCGAATATATGTAGTGAACAGGAAAGAGCAAAAGGTCAATATTTTTGGGAAACAGTGAATTTCCCATATTTTGTCCTCTTTTGGCTTTGGTGCTTAGAACAGTGTCAGATATATAAGCAGTACTTCAAAACTGTTCGCTGAGTGCTTAAATGTTCTACATCTCTACAAAGATATGTAGAGATGCCTGTATGGTGTCATTATAGATAAGTGACTCAGACAAAAATCTGACCTTGCTTTTCCTACCTGCAAAGTTTGCTCATCTCAATGGAGTCCACTCAAGCCAGAAGCCCAGGGAATCTTCCTTGGGTCAGTCTACATTCTCATCATCCATATATGATTAGTGACCAGCATATCTAGCTAATTTACTTCCTAAGCACCCTCTGATGCTCTCCTCTCTACTTCAGGCCACCACCACAACATCCTAACTAAAATCCCTCCCTGTCGGCATTGTGGAACAGATCAGCCAACATCATCTTTCAGAACTCTGTCACTGCTTTGTAGTATTACTTACTTCTCTTGTTGCTGTGACAAAATGCCTGACAAAAACACTTTAAGGAAGGGTTTATTTTGGCTTGCGGTTTAAGGATACACAGTCCACCGTGGTAGGAAAAGCCTGGCAGCAGACAGAGCTTTAGGTAGCTGGTAACATTGTATCTACAATGTAACTTCAAATCTGGGGGCAGAGGGATGAATACTAGTCTGGTCACTTTCTCCTTTTTATCTAGTCTGGGCCCCTAGGCCATCCCAGGAAGCTACCCGTAGTTAGAATGGGTCTTCCCATCTCAAGATACCCTAATCTAGAAGCTCCCTCATAGACATGCCCAGAGATTTGTCTCCTAAGTAATCCTAGATCCTGTCATGCTGACAGTCAATATGAGTCATCACTCTTAGTGAAAGCCCTCATGGCTCCCTGTGGCCCCGGGAACTGGCTTTAAACTGAGCTTACTATTAGAGTCACCCAAGGATGTCAGAAACTGGAATCTCTGATGTGGGTCCTATGATCTTTAGGTGACTGACTGATGGTTAACCATTGTCAATTTGATTTGGAATTACCTTGGAGACACCTGCAGAGATGAATCATTGCAGGAGTTTCCAGAGAGGTTTAAGAAGCCCCATCCTGAGTGTGGGCAACACAATTCCATGGACTAGTGTCCTGGACTGATAAAAAGGCAAACAGGAGAAGACACAGACACCAACATTCATCTCTCCCAGCTTCCTGACTGCAGATGCAATTTGATCAGCCATCTCATGATCTTGTTGCGACACCCTCTGTCATCACCAAGTGTTTCCCCTCTTAAATCACCACCCAGAACAAATCCTTCCTCCATTAAGTTACTTCTTTTCAAGCATCTGGCCACAGTAAAAAAAAAAAAAAAAAAACAAGTAACTAATATCAAATAAACAAGTATCTGGTAGCCAGCCGGATTGGATTTCCTGGCTTCCAGTTGGCAGGCCAGTTCCTCTGCCAGGTGTGCCTCTCCTTAGCCTGCCTCCTTCTCTCCACCTCATGCCTCTCTCTCCACCGTGAGTGTTTCCCTCTGTCAGTGCTGATAGCTGAGTGTCACCCATGTGCCTCGATTCTATCTCAATTAAGATACTCTGCCTCGTCTGCCATGCCTGCCTCTGGTGACTCCTTCCAGCTCCATCTTGGCCACCAAGAAATTCATATGCAATGACTTCTGTCTAGGTCAAATTCAAAAAAGGTAATGCTAATGCTTTAGGAGTCAGGAGAGTGATTGATTACATCTCGGTGGGAGCCTTAGTTGGGGTTTTATCACAATGATAAGCACCATAACCAATTAGCAACTTGGAGAGGAAAGAATTTCTTTCACCTCATAACTTACCGTCCTTCGTGAAAGGAAGTGAGAGCAGGAATCCGGGGAAGGAACCCGGGGGCAGGAACTGAAGCAGAAGCCACAGAGGAATGCTGTTTTCCGGCTTGATCCTTGTGGCTTGTCCAATTTGCTTTCATATACCACCAATGACCACCTACTCAGGAATGGCACAACCCAGTGCTCTGGGTCCTCTTCTATCAATTAGCAATCAAGAAAATACTCTCATAGACTCGCCTAGAGGCAATCCAAGGAAATAGTTTCTTAATTGGGGCCTCTTTTTCCAGATAATTCCAGCTTGTGTCAAGGTGACTTTAAACAAAAACAAACAAACAAAAAACCTAAGACAGTGGAACTGGGGACCACTGACTGGGAGTGGGCAGGAATTGGTGTCTAGGACTCACATTTTCTCTCGTTTGAGAAAGGGTCTGTCTACGTAGTCCAGGCCAGTCCTGAACGCATAGCAATCCACCTGCTCTGCATCCCAAGTGCTGGGATGATTAACGCCGTATGCCATCATCATGCCTGTCCAGTCCCGTTCTTGCCCTGAGTGCTGACTACCCAGGTTTTCTTTGGTTTCCTCAAGCTGTATGCTGTAGTTTTGCAGTTGTTTTACACACCCAGATGTTTCAGACAGCACTCCCTTCAGGGAGTCTTTGTGAATAACCTCCCTTCAAGGCAACCTGTGTCTTTCCAACTTCGGATTTGCCTCACCTAGTCCTCCATGGCTCTGAGCACTCAGACCCGCAGTCGTATTGACATTTCTTTTTCTCCCACCTGGACTTGTTCCCTTCAAGGACAAGATCAGAGGCATGCCAGCATTTTACTTAAGGTGCCACAGATGTGTGTGAGCGGAGCCGAGGCAGGGAGGAAAACAAGCCTGCGCACGACTGCATCTAGTTTCCCCTCCTCCCTTTTGAGAACGCACGGCACTGTATCACAGAGCTGCTCTCAGCCACTCAGGCAGGAAATCCGAGCCACCTCTCTCACCATTCTTCCAAGCCTGAGCCAAATGGACCACATTCCCACCCACCACCAGGCTCTGTCGCCATTGCCGCGAACCCTGCGGTGCTCTGCTGGACTCTCTGTCCACCCGGGCCAGTAGCAGAGCCTCTGATCTCATCCTGTGTAAACACCACAGCCAAGAAGGGCTCCTGAGGGAGCATCAAGTCGGCCTGAGTTCATCATCTTTCGCTATTGCTCAGCTGGAGAGAAAACATTCCACGGCTCCGGGCAAGCTAGACAACAGTTTTTACAAAGAGCTTTAAGGACCAGAAGTGTTTCCTGTGGCTAGTTATGGGCTAAAATGGACTCACCAGTAGGCAACTGGGAGGCTCCTTAGACTTCGCCAACTTTGCTACCCTATGTGCATGTCCCCTTGGGACATCCACGGTCTAAAATTTAGCAATGTTTTTTCTAGCCCAAAGTTTCAATAATCCTTCCATAATCCTCCCCCAAATCATGGTCATGTTTGTCACAGCAATACCCCATTACTCTGGTACCAGCTTGTCCTAGTTAGAATTTCTTTTTTAAAATATTTATTTATTATATATGAGTACACTGTTGCTGTCCTCAGACACACCAGAAAAGAGCATCAGATCTCATTTCAGATGGTTGTGAGCCACCATGTGGTTGCTGGGAATTGAACTCAGGACCTCTGGAAGAACAGTCAGTACTCTTAACCACTGAGCCATCTCTCCAGCCCCTAGTTAGAGTTTTTACTGCTGCAACAAAAACATCATGACCAAAAAGTAAGTTGGGGAGGAAAGGGTGTGTTCAGTTTACACTTCCAGATCATAGTCCACCACTGGAGGAAGTCAGGACAGGGACTCAAGCAGGGCCACAACCTGGAGGCAGGAGCTGGTGCAGAGGCCATGGAAGAGTGCTATTCACTGGTTTGCTCTACATGGCTTACTCAGCCTGCTTTCTTATAGAACCTTGGACAACCAGCCAAGGGTTGACACTATCCACAAAGGTATGGACCCTTCCCTATTGATCACTAATTGAGAAAATGCCTTTAAAGGTGGATCTCATGGTGGGGGGTGCAGGATTTCCTCAACTGAGGCTCATTTCTTCCTGGCTCTAGCTTGTGTCAAGTTGACATATAAGACCAGCCAGCAACAGTGTTCGACGTGGATTGCTATGGGCATTCATCATGAGTTAGCACAAGCGACTTAGCTATTAGAAACTTCCATACAAACCTAAGTATCACATTAGCATCATCAGAAGGCCGTCTTTGCAAGTGATGGGTGCATTTTAAACTTTACATCTTTTAAATGAATTTCAGAGGTTGCTGGGGAAGCTAGGGAGACAGTGACTTCCTGGCCAGCATGAACCAGGACAGGAGGGCACGTCTGTGTCCCCCAGGAGTTGTATTCCACATCTTGAAAATCTTTTCTCACTGGTTCTCAGCAAGTCCCTCTCTAGAATCCCCATCTCAGGACTCGTCAAGATTCAGGATGGCTATATTTCAAGTCTTCACTGAGGCCCCTGCCTCATTCTGTGGCCACTACTAATGGTAGCTCTTCCTTTGGGGGAAATGGCTACAAATATCCTTCAGGCTTCTGCATCATGGGTTCCTATAAAGCCTGAGGAGCATGGAAACATCTGCACCTCTCTTAACCGCACCTCTCACCAGACAAGTACTGAAGATGAGTTTGGAGAGGAGGCAGTTCCTAGCTGCAGACCCTCAGCTCATCAAAGACTGAAAGCCAATGCCAAGGAAACCTATCACCAACCGTGTAGTTGTGACACAGAATGCTCTGAAATTCCCTCTCTTTTCATGTGTAGGTATATATGCATTTATGTGTGTGCACGATGTGTGTTTGGAGGTCAGTGGTCAACACTGGATATTGTCTTAGTTGCTTTTCTATTGCTGTGATAAGACACTGTGACCACAGCAACTTGTAGAAGAAAAAATTTATTTGGGGTTTACAGTTTCAGAAGGTTACAGTCTGGTAGCAGGCCAGCAGGCATGGCACTAGGGATAGTAGCCTAAGTTTACATCTATATCCATACACACAAAGCAGAGAGAACAGAGAGCTAACTGGGAATGGCATGGGATTTTGAAACATCAAACCCCACACCTCCTCCAGCAAGGCCACACCCATTAATTCTTCTCAAACAGTTCCACCAACTGAGAACCAAGTACTCAGACATACGAGTTTATGGGACCTTTCCCATTCAAGTGCTACAGATGTATTCCTCAACCACTTTATATTTTTAAGACAGAGGTCTCTCACTGAACCTGTAGCTCACTGATTCAGCTGGCTTGACCAGCCAATGAGCCCCAGGGATACCCCATTCCTCCTCTCCTCAGCACCATGATTAGAGGTTCATGCTGCCATGCCTAGTGTTTTATGTGGATGCTAGGCATCAACTCTAGCCCTCTTGATTGAATGGCAAGCATATTTCCAGCTGAGCCATGCCCCCAGCTCTGAAATTTTCTTTCAGTAAGGTGTATATGCTGAATAAATCCCAGGCGAGAGTTTGTGATTGTAGACTATCTGACTGTGAGGGCTGAGACTCAGTATTGTGAAGTTGAGGCTAAGCATATGTTTCATGCCATACTCTCAGGATCACTGGGAAAGAAAGGGAAGGTCCCAGAACAGAAGGTTATGTTTCTCGTCGCGCTACTGAGAACAGGATACAAGCCATAGGGAAAGACGTGTCTAGAGAGTCATTTTGATATCTTGTTTGCTCTTCCTAAGAAAATTGTACCATTCTAGGTTGGGGGTAGCATTCAAAGATAAGCCCACATCAGCCCCTCACACCAGATGGAGGGGTGCATAAAGCACCAGCCTGTTCCAAGATGCATCCATTTACCAGGCTCTCGTAGAAGGACAACAGGGTACCATCTTGATCTTTGGTGAGAATGGTTAATCATTTGGTGTCTAAGTTGCCTATGCATAAGCAACTCCCCAATCTTTCAAAGTTGCCTGGGAATGTGGCTTAGTTGTTAAGTTGCTTGGCCGGCATTTATAAAGCCCTGTATTTGAGCTCCAATCCCACTTAAATCTGAACATGGCTGCACAGACCTCTAATGGTGGAGGGAAGAGGGTCAGAAGTTCAAGGCCACCTTTGGCTACACAGTAAGTTTGGGGCCTGAGCTGCATAACACCCTGTGCAGCAGTAAACAAACAAAAATGTTCAGAAGAAGAGAAATCGCCCTTACATCTTGACCAGCATAGGCATTTGCTCCCTACCCACCAAATCTAGGATCTCTGCACTGGTCACTCATGAGGGGATTCGCTGAGTCACATGTGGAACAAATAAACGTCTGATGACTGAAAGGCCAGAGGTAATGGAGATGCGGTCTTCCATCTGAAGAAGCATCAGGAGCCAGTGGAAGAGTAGCAATGCTGACGACTCCATGGGGGTGAATGGACTCCGGGCCTGCTGTACTGACAGCACAGTGCTGTGAGAGCTCAGAACCAGCGCAGAAGGGATGCTGCAGAACTCATTGCTAAG
Organism: Rattus rattus; assembly: GCF_011064425.1. Classification (NCBI taxonomy): domain Eukaryota; kingdom Metazoa; phylum Chordata; class Mammalia; order Rodentia; family Muridae; genus Rattus; species Rattus rattus. The sequence continues at coordinate 56,524,518 of NC_046156.1, forward strand.
TGCATGTGATCATCTGGATAGTGGAAGATGCTAAGCCAAGTCACGCTCTGCAGGGGAGCCCCTCTTGGCCCACTGCATAGGTACCTATGCCCTCTGCCCATTACAGCTTCTCTCTGGAGGCTAGGTGGTGAGTTATACTCTCAGCAAGTTGGACCCAAGAGCTGCTCTCTTCCATGCTCAATAGCTCCATTCTCCCAGCTGAAATCCGGCCCAGCATTGGTCTTCCTGCATCGTCAACACATCCTGAGATTTTTGCATCCTGCTGCTCCACTAACAGCCTTGGAACTAGGCAGGAGGCTCACTCAGCCTGTAGGAAAGCTATTTTGTTTTATTGTCCTACCTAAGACTTGGAGGTGGGGGGCAGAGACAGAGACAAGACAGAGACAGAGAGAGGAGCAAAAGATAAAGCAATGACATTGGTGTCAGCATCAGGAGTCCTGTCCCGAGGCAGAGCTGTGCCCAGCATCGGCTGCCTGGTGACTTAATGCAATTAAGATCCCAATGAGACTTGGTGATTTTTCACAACCTTGGTGTCTGGGACTTGTCACTTTGAGGTTCCTGAAATGATAGTCTCAGTCTAACTGCAGAGTGGAACCAACGTGACGCCTTCAGAAGACATGATCTCACCAGCCCTGGGTGTCACTGGGTCAGGGGAGTGTGGTGGAGGCCCCAGGGATGTTGGAAAGAGCAGCGGTGAGTCACCATGGCAACAAGGTATAGGAAGGGAGGAGCTTAGCTGAGACCCGACTCCCTGCGGGACAAGCAGCCTTGACCTAGTGAGCCTCAGTCTTCTCATCCTTAGAATGTAACCAATTAAAATGCTATCAAATTAAATTTATTATTACAAATCATAACTTTAAATGTTATTCAATTAAATAAAAATTAAAAATATGGAGGTGCATGCCTGTTATTCCAGAGGTTGAGTCATGAGGATCATGAATCTGAGGCTATCCTGAGCTACACAGTCAAGCCTTGTCTCAAAAGTGTGGCAGGGGTAGGGAATGTAGAGACCTAAACACTTGTGAACTTTTTTCCATAAAAGTAAAAGGATTACAAGGAGGACTTACCGCAAGGCCCTGGGTTCGGTCCCCAGCTCCGGAAAAAAAACAAAACAAAACAAAAAACAATGCATACAAGGAGGACTTACTAACTTATAGCTCAGAGAAATAAAAAGTCTAGAATTCAGGACCACACATAAAGAAACCGATGCTGGAACTGGGGAGATGGCTCATTAGGGAAGTGCTCTCATAAACACCAGGTACTATGCGATCCCCAGGACTGTGTGTGTATGTGTGGGAGGGGAGGGGGCCAGTGTGATGGTTATCGGTTGCAATCTAGCACTGGGGAGGTGGAAGCAGAAGGATCCCCAAGGCTTACTGGCTCAGGTGGCCTAGTAAAACTGGTGCTGTCCAGGTTAAGAGAGAGACCTTGTCTCAAAACAATAGGGTGAAGAGTGATAAGAATATAGCTGACACCCAACATCTGCCTCTGATCTTCACACACACACTCACACACATACACCACATATACACTACACATACGGTATATGACACCAACATATACACATATCATACAGGCCATACATACACACCACACACACACACACACACACACACACACACATACACACACACACACATACAATATACATACAATATTTGACACCAACATATCACACACATATACAGACCACAGATACACACAACACCCATATGCACACACACCACATACACATACAATATATGACACCAATACATCACATACATACACCATACACACAGCATACCACACATACTACACCAACATATCACACATACCACACATAGACCACTACAAACATATCACACACATACCACCCTTACACATACTACATACACATACACACTGCACAATTATGATGTATGTACATACATCATACATACATCTCACATATACACATACACACCACAGACACAGACCACATCCACATCCACATCATGCACACATATATACACACAACATATCACACACACACACACACACACACACACACACACAAAGTAATTCTTTTGTGTACACAAGAGACAGGGTTTTATGTACCCCAAGCTGTTCTCAAACTCACTGTATAGCTGGCTGGCACTAAACTCCACCTGATCCTGCCTATACCTCTTAAGTGCTGAAATCACACAATGGAGCACAAGCCTAGGCACTTTTAAGATTTTTTTTTCTTCAATCTTTTTTTCCTTTTTGAGGGTGGATTGTGCTCATCTCTTAAGCCCTCTGGCTCACTGAAACAACAATTAACGATTATTATAATAAGCAGTGTCTGCCCTGGCTATGTGCCAGTCAGCCCTGCGTCAGCCTCTTACAGGTATTAGCTCTCCTGTGGGGCAAGGATTTTACAGATGAAAAGGGGTCACAGGGAAAGGTCATCTGAGTCAGAGGCAGGTGAGCTGTCCAGAGGCAGATCTGGACAGGGCTGGAGGCTGGCTTCCTATGAGCCAGTGTGGCTTCCTAGGCCCTAAAGGGCAGACTGCCACCATTCTTCCTTTCCTGGCTACTTCCTGAGACCCTAGTCAGAGGAGGGAATGGAGGGGAAATGGAGCTCCTGCTTCCCGTTCCCATCCCATCCGTGATGCAGAGATAAGCAGACCCTTAAGTGATGGCTTCAGTGGCCTAGCATATTCCCCTGGTTCAGGGTTTAACCCTCACCTCATTCACTCCATTTACCCTGCTCTGAAGCAGCCCCCACCTGACAGGCGCAAGCCCAGGCAAATGGAGATTGAAGCCCCGTGCTCCAGGCATCTCTCTGGGGAAGGACTTGGCGCCTCCTCTTTGTACAGCTTTACCTGAGACTGCAGCCAGTGATGGAGGAGTAAACACTGCTCAGGAAGCCCCTACGGCCAATGACAAGGCCAGTGGGAACTTGAAGAGTTAATATCTTCACATTGCCTTGAGATAGACCTAGATCCAGCCTCAGTGTGGTTAGGAAGAGGCAGGGGAGGATGGGAGAAAAGGAAGACCAACCGTTTTCTCCAAGGAGGTTTGGTTGAAAGGAGTCAGCCTGAGCAGACACCACAGGCAGGCAGGCCCCTGGAAGAACTTCCAAGCTAATAGGACATCCTTTCTCTCAGGTAGACTCTTTCTGCAGCAGATTCCTGCTACTCCACATGGCTTTGTGGTAAGGCTTTATCCTGCTGACCTCTGGCCCAGACATCTCAAGGGCAGTTGCTAGGCCGGCACAAAGTGGACCTTGTGTCCCTGTCTTTACCCTTACCCTGTGTGGTAGCTTTCTTGGTTCAGGCCTGGTCTGTACCCAAAGTTCAGTAGAACCCCAGAGGAGGAGAGAGGGGCAGACAGCAAGCACACAAGAAGCCATGTGTGCGTGGTTAGTGTCCCTGCATAGACAGGGCCAAGTCTAGGTTCTGGCCTTGTATCCCTGAATCTTAAGATGGACAAGAGAAGTAAAAGCAGTTTAGAAAAAAAAAAAAAAAAAAAAAAAAAAAAAACTAGAGAAAATTCCGGAAAGTAAAAGTTTAACAGAGCAGCAATGGAACTAGCAGGCTTGGACCAACGTTCCAGATCCTGACAGGCAGAGCAACAGGCTTAAGCCAAGACTCAAGGCTGGGGAGTTCATATATAGGCACCTATGAGAGAGAGGCATCTGGGGATGGGGAGAAAGGAAGGGGACGGAGGGGGAGGGAGGGGGGGGAGGGGAGGAGGGAGGGGGGGGGGGAGGGGAGGAGAGGAGAAAGAGAAGAGAATAGAGACAGAGGGTGGGGACAAGACACATCTCTCCTGAGTGTGTCCTCAACTAGGCTCTACTTACCCTTCACCACATCCCAATGATGCCATCAGATTAGAACCCATCAGCCTGTTTGTCCCCCCATGAGGGCAGCCCCATATGAGTTCTGGGGGCTGAACCCCCATCTTCTACAAGAGCAGTAAGTACTTTAACCACTGAGCCCTCTGCAGTTGATGTGCTTTTGATTCGTTTCCAATCCTTTACTCTCCAGACATGATTGCGTGTTGTCAGACAGGTCCCCACACATGGTATCCCCATTCCAAAGGACACGGCTGTGGTTGTGTTAGCTGCTGTCAGTTTCCCTAACCAGGGTAGCAGCTCAGATCTCAGTACCAGCCCAGGCCACCTGCTAGGTCTTCATGCACTGTTACGAAATGTCACTCTTAAATATCTGTGGCATTACCAGTGCCAGAGGCCTCTCTGGGAGGATGAGCATCCCAGAACCTTCCGTAGCAGGTTGGGACTCCACCTGTCTTTCCAAACTGCCTCCATCCAAGCAGTCGCATGTCAAAAGGCTTTTAGCGGGTAGCTCTGAGCTGGGACAGGTCTGGTAAGTGATAATATTAACCATTTGAAGGATAAGATGTGCATGGGGAGGGGCAGGTAGGTGTGTCCCATTGGGGACTTCCACATGCCACAGGAGTGAGAGAGAGTGCCAGTAGAACTCAGGGCCAGCATAAAGAGCCCTCAGCCTTTCCAGATCACCTAACCCTCTCAACCATTATGTTCACATTCAAAACGTCAGTTGGACGGCAGCTGCCCAAGATGTCTTATTTATAGCACAAACTATAATTATGCCCCTTCACACCCAACCCTCAACCTCATGGAACTTTAAGGCAAACCTCCCAGAAGGCTCGTGAGGTGCCAGCTGATACTGTTTCCACAGCAGATGTCTCGCAGCTGTCTGTCATCTGTGGCTCTCCAGACTGTGGGGCTGACGGCACAGGATGCAGCCGGGCGTGCCCAGTGGAATACCAATGTTCTGTCACCTTATGCCTCTTACGTACAACCCAACAATAGGACAGCCCGGGGAGGCTGTCACTCTACATGCTCCTGAGAACATTAAGGACGTCCCATGATCTAAGCACCCGTGGCCTCTGGAGAGTCCATGGCCCTGCATCCCCAGCAGGCCTCTCAGGCTGCATCCAACTGAATGGGAACGGGAAGTCCAAGAATCTAGTAGTTGCTCAGTCTCAGGAGACTGGGTGTCAGCTGGTCCGCTGTGTAAGCTGGGATCCTGAAGAAGTAGGATCCAACGGAGATTCCGCAAAGTGAACTCCAGCCGGTGAAGAACAAACAACTCTACCTTCTTCCATTTCCCTATGTGGGCCTCCAGCAATAGGTATGGCCCGGATTAGAGGTGTGCCTCAGGGTTTGGATTAAAAAAGGTGAGCCTCGGGCAGGAGAGATGGCTCAGCGGTTAAGAGCACTGACTGCTCTTCCAGAGGTCCTGAGTTCAAATCCCAGCAACCACATGGTGGCTTACAACCCTCTGTAATGGGATCCGATGCCCTCTTCGGGTATGGATGAAGGCAGCTACAGTGTACTCACATACATTAAATAAATAAATCTTAAAAAAAAAAAGGGGGAGGTGAGTGTCCATCTGGATCAAAAGCTTGTGTCTTCCTGCCTCAATCCAGATCATGGGTGTGCCCTCCATTTCCGGATTGCAGTGAAATAGTCAACTTGACAACAGAGTTGCTATCACTGCCCCCTCCTTCAAACAAGCATCTCTGATGGACAAGGAGACTAAAAGAAGGCCAACTCCTAATGCCTTAGACCCACGGGGTGGGGGGTCACATTTATATTTATTTATATTACAATTCATAAGAGTAGCGAAGTTACAATTATGACGTAGCAATGAAATAGCGTTGTGTTTGGGAGTCACTGCAACATGGAGAACTATATATATATCTATATATATATACACACACATATATATATACACATATATACACATATATATACATATATACATACATACACATATATATACATATATACATATATATAAAAGGGCCACAGTATTAGGAAGGTTGAGAACCACTGGCATAGGTCACCAGTGCAGAAGAAATTAGACACTGCTGGTCACAGCCCATTTGTCCCATTGACCTACTTAAGAAATGTGCTTGTGTTTGTTTGTTTGTTTGTTTGTTTGTTTTGGGGTCAGGGTTTTGTAACACTGAAATTCCCCCACTCTTTTTTCTTCTGTTTAAAACCATATAAAATCCTTCTATTACCGTGTTATTAAGTGAACTGCACTGCTGTACACAGAGCATGACTTCTAATTGTTTTATTTGTTTGCTTGTTTGTTTTATTTTTTGAGACAGAACCTTATTATACAGCCCTGGCTATCCTGGAATTCCTTATGTAGACCAAGCTGGCCTCGAACTCACAGAACTGCCTGATTATGCCTCCCAAGTGCTGGGATTAAAGGCATGTGTCACCATACCTGGATAGTTTTATAATTTTAAAATACAACAAATATGCATAATTAAACAAATCTAATAAAACAAAAAACTGTACCCTACCACTTGGAAATTCTGGAGGGCAAACTTTAGGTCAGCACTCTCCTGGATTTCACTAACTCTAGGACAACGCTGATGCTTTACATTGTTGGGCTTGCGTTCATTACTTTTCCGGGACAAAAAACCTTAAAAAAAAAAAAAAAAAAAAAAAAAAGAAAGAGCATCTTAAAGAAGGAAGCGTGTATCTGCATTTGAAGGATACGGTCTGCCAGAGTGGGGCTGGCAGGCATGTGGGCAGAGAAAGGCAAAGGTTGGCGCTCACCTCTCTTCCGCCCCCTTTTCTTTAGACTGGAACTCCAGCCCAGGGGATGGTGCTGTCCACAGTCCTTCAGTTAACTCTCTCTGGAAACAATCTCAAAGACACACTCAGCCAGGTCCTCTAGTTTTGACTCTAGACTCCGTCACATTGATGGTGAAGAGAAACCCTAGCAGAGCACGCATCCCTTTTTAAAGGTTCCTATCGTGTTCAGATGTCTCTGCTTATCTCATCTTGGGGAGTCAGCACTGACTCCTTTTCCCCAGAATCTCACCATCTGTCAGAGAACTGTAATGAAGAAGTAGTTGATGTCTTGCTCACATATGGCTGGTTCGTCCCCTCCTCCTAACTCTAGGTCCCCCACAAGTCTTTGTACAAGCCCAAAGGGACTCAATTGTCCTTGATAAGAAAGGGTAGAAGGAACCATCCTTCATATAGAACATGACTGGACAGTGGTGTCCTCCACCACATGCCTGCGGTCATTACCTTTCCCACAGCGTTTCCCATTACTTGTATCCCACAGCTCAAGGGAAAGGGGTGCTTTTGGAACCCCATCCTCTGTTTGTACCCCTGTGCCCACACTGATGTCATTTTCATCAGCTACCTTCAGGCCACTGACATCTGAATGAACAGACACCTACCCACACACCATGGAATGTTGTTCAGTCTTTAAAAAGGAGACTAGACACAATCCATTATGGCAGGCAAGATACAGAGGCAGGAGCAACTGCGCTGTGATGGAAATGAGCCAGGAAAACGAAAGCACCAGAGCTAGTGGTGGGGCTAAAACCTTCAAAGGCTGCCTTGGTGACCAACCAGACCCTACCTCCCAAAGGCTTTGGAGCTCCTCAAAACAGCTACCCTAGTGTTTTGAACAAGTGTTCAATATATGGGCCCTAACAAGACGTTTTATATCCAACCAGAAGAGAGATAACTATCAAGTCAGGCAGCATCTGAAGGAGCTTTGAAAAATCTGAAGGAAAAAAAAATCCCCATTCCATCAAATACAACAGGCCCTGCCATCCATTCTGGGGACTAGGTTCTAGCCAATGTCATCCCTCTGTATAGACATGCGTAGGCCAGCAGAGCTGAGGGCTGGTGTATTGATCTCAGGAGATGGACAGTTGGCTTTCTGGGTTCTCAGCTCTTGGCTGAGCACCTTGCCGAGAGCTCAGCAGGCTTACAAGTCACTATGGTGATAGCCTCTGAGAGCAAGTGTCGCTTTAGTTGGTGTTCGTTCTCCTGATGTTATCTGCCTCTTACATTCCTGATTTCCACATTGGAGACCCTCTCCACATTTTCTCTTCTTGCTGTTGCTAAAGGGTCTCATTAGCACACATCGGTCTCGAATTTACCAAGTGCAAGGCTGGCCTTAAACCTTGGGTCCTCCTGTTTCTGCCTCCCTAGTACTGGGACACGTGTGTGCCATCACTCCTGGTTTCTAAGTATGGATGGCTGAACTCAGGGCTCCATGCATGCTAAGAAAGAACTCCGAGAAAGCGGCTCCCCAACCCCACATTTAGGACCCTTTCTGCATTTGACTTCTTGGATTTGGCAAGTCACCCAATTCTAGCTTTTTTTGGACTTAATCGATCCTAGCCTGCAAAATTCCCTCCAGGCCCTTTTGGTAAAGAATAGTTCTCCACTTCAACACCTGGCCTTGGATAGGTTAGTTCTCTGCTGCCTGTGAAATGAGCCAGTTCAAGCCTGATTAGATTGTATTAAAGGCAGGTTTATTAAGAAGCTGCAATCGGTAGAGTTCACTGGGTCCAAGGATTGAGGTCAGGGGAGTCGCCATGGGGAGAGGTGGAGGAGAAAGAGAAAAGGCATGTACAAAGAGAGAAGAGAAGGGAAGGGAAGGGATGGGGAGGGAGGGGAGGGAGGGGAGGGAGGGGGGGGAGGGGGAAGGGGAAGGAAGGGAAGGGGAGGGGAGGAGAGTTGGGGGAGGGGGAGGGGGTGAGGGAGAGGGAGGGTAACCCACATCAGTGGGTTCAAGTCCAACCTCTGCACTTGGCTGCAGACTGCCTTAATTCCCCGCCCTCTAGAGACCCTGCTTTTCATCTCCAGTGTCTGTTGTTTTTAAGCCCGAAGAAATTGGGGACTCATCAGATTAACCTCTTTAAGTGCCTGGGAGAAAATTGACATTAACAATATTAAGAAGGACAGTAAGCCAGGGAGCCTCTAAAAGCCAGAGGTGACCAGTGGGCTAGTTCTAGACGAATGTTCCTTTGTCACTCTCACCAAGATGACAAGTATCTCCAAACGATGGGCTGGCAGCCAATTAAGTTAAATACATGTGTGCTTTAAAAGCAGAACGCTTCAAACGCTCGCCAGCTGCAACAGGATGGAACTGGGAGGTTTGACTGAACCGGCACAGCGGACAAAATATTTACAGACCTCAGCAGAAATAAATGCATGGATTTCCAGTTTTTAAAGAAAACGCACACATGGCTGTTTGAAACCCACCCACCCAGTGACTACTCGCAGCCTCCGAGCTGGGCAGTGCTTGGGCACTGAACGCAGAGAAGAAGCTTTGTGAGGGTGAAAGGGAGCAGCACCCGGTGTGCCCAGCCACATCCGGCATCCCTGACGGAACAGAGAATGCCTAAGGGTTCCAGGATGAACGCCCATAGGTCCGAGAAGATGAGTTTCTTTTGAATGCATTTACACTCCAAATATTACATAGAAAATATGTATCAACATGTGGTCTTTTATCTGAAATTCAAGTATAACTGGGCATGTTATGGTCTTTGTTGCTAAACAGTGACCTTGAATCCAAGATGGATAAGGAACCCCATAGCCCGGGAGTGCAGAAGTGAGTAGAAGAGAAGAATCCTCAGGGCTGGGGACGGAGCTCAGTCGGAGGGAGTGCTTGCCCATCATCCTGAAACTGTCAGTTGGATCCCCAGCACTGTGTATGGGCACACGCCTAGAGTCAGTACCCAGCAGGTGAGAACAGGAAGATCAGGAGTTCAAGATCATATTCTGCTATGTAGGGACTTGGTGACAAGCCTGGGGATATGTGAGTCCAGGTCTCAAAAAACAGAATGCTCTCCCGGGGTGTCTCTAGTATGAAGAGGAGTTAGATGGCAAGTCAAGCCTGTGGGTTTTTGTTTTTATTTTTTAACTGCACAGGGCAGGGCAGCGCTGATTGGGAGGGTTACTGTAAAGTCATAGAGCACAGGATGGCTCTGTGCTGTGTGCTGCCACACGCTAGCCATTATTAGTAATGGAGAGGGCCCATAGGGACAAAGGGCACACAGCAGGCTCTTTAATACTGCAAATGGAAGAGAGCCAGGAGGTCACAGAAGTCACCATCAGAAGGACCTACTACGTCTCAACAGCATCCCTTCAAACAGGCTTGATTAGGGTCCTCTTGTGGGGAGGGAAACGGAAGGTCAGAGGTCAACTAGTTTACCTAGCAGGATCCCAAGGCTTGCTAGTCACAGAGCTGGGTCCAAACCCTTCAAAGGGTTTCATTCTCTCCTGCTTGTCATTTGATTCTAGGCAGGTAGAATCTTGCCAGAACTCTGCCCCAGGACTGGCCTCTGCATAGCCTCCTCTTGTGGTATAAAGCCTCGTCTGTGATTACTGGAGATTTTTCTTTTCTTGCAGGAACATAGCTGCGGTTATGATGAAGTCAGTAGAAAATGGGTTTTGTAGTTTGGAAACTCCCTTTATGGTCAACCCCAGGATACCCAGTTTTACATAAAACAACAGAACACTGGAAATTTTTTTTTAAAGAAAACTAATGCATACTCCCTTTAGAAAACAAGGCAAGGAGGTGAGTGGAACCCATGGGTGCTTTAGAAGGGTCTCGTCCCAGTCACTGCACCATCAACAGCATTTTCTTTGCTGACTCAGAAGGGTCCTGTTGTTCTGTCCAGCGAGGACAGAAGATAAAAGCGAGCTTAGAAAGCGCTAAGGTCTGGCTGGCTATGCGCCCCTAAAGTCCATATGTTAAAACCCTAATCCCTAAATTCAGGCTTTGGGCTGCAGCTCAGTGGTGGAGTGCCTGCTTCTCCAGAACAATGCCCTGGAGTCCACCCCCAGCGCTGCCAAGGAAACGAACAGAAAACAATCCCAAGTCAAAAACAACCAGTGTAGCTCATTCATCCACAAATTCATGTTAGGAATACTCCTAGTAAGACCTTACTTTCAACTTGTTTTTATTTTAATGTTTTATGGATTAAAAAAAAAAATACTCTAGAGGCTGGAGAGATGGCTTGGTAGTTCAGAGCACCGGCAGCTCTTGAGAGGACCCGGATTCAATTTCCAGCGCCCGCGTGGTGGCTTATAACTGTCTACAACTCCAGTTCCAGGGGGTCTGACACCCTCTTCTGACCTCCATGGGCGCCGAGCATGAATGTGGTGCACATACATGTGTACAGGCAGGTACCGGCACATCAAAAATAAAAATAAACAAATCCTTTAAACTGATACCCTATTATTGGGGTAATCTGACCTAGACCCTTTAACCACTCCCACGGTTTGTTTGTGGTAAAATACATAAAACGTAGCGTTTGCCACTTAGCCATTTCTACGGCACAGGGCAAAGGTCTTAAATCACGGATGTTGAGTGATCCTCACCAGCCACCGCCTGCTGTAATTGTAGAGGGACGCAAAGGGGTGTGCGGGTGCGCATGTGTTCATCCCTTGTTCATCCCCTGCCTCTTACAGTGCCAGCTCCCTACGTGGACTGAGCTGCTCTCCAGGCTCCCCTGCACACGGCGGGGGTTCGGCCTCCTTGTTCTTCCATTTCCCTCTCGGCTCTGTTTGCAACACTCTACTTCAGTGAAGCCATCCCAGCCCTCGCCCTGAGGAAGTCACACCCCTTTCCAAATCCCACTGGCGGTCCCACACCCAGTCTCCCCACTGGGCTCTCTCTCTCCTTTCACGAGGCTTGCTCCCCCGTGAATCAGCAAACTTCCTGGGATCCCTTCCCCTGGCGCAGGGCCTTGCTGGCTCCTGACTCTGGGATCTGCAGGCACTTGTTTTATTCCCTAGGTCTGAGTGTCAGCTGGAGAGCTGTTTACATGTCTGTGGCCCCCCGAGGCTTGTTTGCACAGGGCTCTTACCTAAGTGGAGCTGGTTACAAGCCCAGAGGCCCCTAGAGCCCTTCCAGACCTCCCCAGCAAGGCTGTAATTAGGGACTGAGGACAGCCGTTGCTTCAGTAGGTTTACAGCTTCCAAAAACAAGTCTTCCGGCTTACTAGGCCCTTGTCTACCCTTGGCGTCTCAAGCCCCAGGTCTTCAGTAGTGTGATTTGCTCCAGTTCTTGTGTGGATGGCACAGTCTGGAGCGCTCCCATTAGCCTTGGTCTCGGGCCAAACCCAGTGACACGCATGCCCAAGTCACAAAGCCTGCATCTACCTGCCCTTCTTTTTCTTATCCTGGTGTGGGAATAAAGTTGAGCCTCCTTCATGCCTGCATTTGTTTTGTTTTACAGGGACTCTGGACCCTTAATTGTGTGGCTGTTCATTTTCAAAGGCTTAACAGAATCCTGGTCCTGCTTTCTCTCCCCTTCTTTCTTGAGACAGGGTCCTTTTATACAGCTCAGATTGGCCTAGCATTTGCAGTCTTCCTGTCTCAGCCTTCTCAGACTGGGAAGCCAGGCGTGCACCGCCATGTCATGCTGCTTCTGTTTTAGGTTGCATCATCTGGTCCCTTCATGTTAAGGGAAAGCAGTGTAGCAGAGTATTCTTTGGGGTGAAGACGGGTGTGTGTAATACTCGTAAAACAACCTTTCTCACACAACATTAAAAGATTCTCTATTCTCGTGATGGTGACGGTGGTGGGAGGGATGAAGACGGTAATGGTGACGGTAACGATGAGGTGTTTGTCATGCCTGGGATGGCGCTGTGATGTCTGAGGTGTCCGAGGTGGTGGGGTGCAATGGTAGGGAGGAGCCCATCGAACGTGATGGTGAAGAGGAAGGAAGAGGGGTTGTAAGGGGAGGGGCATGCTGCCATTATAAGTGCTCTTGGTCAGTAGCCCTTATCAGCTTGAAAGATCCACCACACAACCCCTCCTTCCACCGACTGCCCCCAAGAAGATACTTTAGAAGCATTGGAAACTCCGTGTTTTTGTAGATAATGGTAGGGGTCTGAATTGAGAAAATGCAGAGCCCTCTCACAGAGCTTCCAGGTAACATACCCGTACAGGTTTGTGCCTGTCGGGTGTTTTTAGCTCACCTTGGCACTCTTTACATGGGGGTGGGGGGAATACAAAACAAAACAAACAACACAGTGAGAATTACAGATCGTACCCAGAAGCTGCTGGAGGAGAAAAACCACGTGGGTGGCAGATCAGATTTCAGGCTTCTATTTCCTTTTAACCTGGATTCCTGGAGTCTGCTTTCCCTCATCTTCAAGAGGAGAGAGAACACTACCTTGACTCGAGAGGTCAGAGAGCCTGGCACAGACCATTTTGAAGAACGCCAGCTTCTTTGGAACTCGTACCACTCCCAGTACAAGGTCCAGTGAGACTATACTGCCTGGGGCAGTTTCATATTCATGTCGCAGTGGTCACTTCTTGCCCCGAGTGCTTTTCATGAGCCCCAGGATTGCTTATAAGAACACATTTTGTAGGCTGGAGAGATGGCTCAGTGGTTAGGAGAGCACATTGGCATCTTGTTACTGCAAAGAAACAGAGTATGATTCCCAGCACCCACAAAAGTCAGCTCGCAATTGCCTGAAACTCCAGCTCCAGAACTGACTCCCCTTTGACCTTCTCATACACACACACACACACACACACACACACACACACACACACACACACACACACAACCCATCAGTCAATACTAAAAGTATAGCTTTTTTAAAAAGGAGCTTTATGATCCTTAGCACTTAAGATATCAAAGCTTTAGGTATGTGAAGAACTGAGAGGAAGGGGGAAGAGAGAGGGAGGGAGGGAGGGAGAGAGGGAGGGAGAGAGAGAACTTATTGGTTGCTTTCCCATGAAGTGGGTGGATATTCTGGTGGACTTCATCATGTAAAATGATTGCATAACTTTTGAGACAGTCAGAATGGGTGTTGTTGTTGTTGTTTTGTTGTTGTTGTTGCTTGTTATTGTTGTTGTTTGTTTAATCTGGCTCCCGTCCTTTGCCGTCATCCCCATGTATGCTGTCTGGTACCATAGTCCAGCCTTCATGCAGTCATTCGTATGCACAGTACATTTTCTTGATATACAGGTTCCTATTTGCTTTATTAATTAATTATTTAGGAATTTTGTACAATGTACCTGGATCACACTCACTTCCTACTCCTCCCAGGTACACACACACACACACACACACACACACACACACACACACACACCACAAAAAAAACAAAACAAAACAAAAAACCCCACCAAGTCTAATTTATGTTGCCTACACACTCACTGGAGCATGGTCAAACTCCAGTAGGCCAGCCCCTTAGAGGAAACTGTCCTTCCCCACCCCACCATAAGCCATCATCTGTGAAGAGCTGCACTGCAGCGTCCTTATCACAACTTTAAGGACGATCCTCAGTAGCTTCCGGTGTGGACTGTTTCTTTGGGGGTGGGCTCTCAGAAGCCTTCAATTCGATGAGAAGTCTCTCATTCTCAATTCTGAGTCTGTAGTCATCGATACCACTTCAAAAGACGCTTCCTTGTCCAGAGCAGCCGGTGGAGGCATGGATCATGGACTTCCATACGGTTTCCGGTGTCAGCTTAGATCACAGACATCAACAGGCCTTCCATTGGCAACACAGACCACAGACGTCAGCCTGGCCTCTGGCAGCAATGGGATTTGGATCCTATTTAAATCACCTGTTTACTCTCGTCTTTCCAATTGGATGTAGCCTTGAGAGGAAGAAGTTTTTTTTTAAACAGCTTGTGACCAGAGAGAATTCAAAAGGTCTTTGTTCTGTAACCTGCAGTATGTGTGATCCAGACTCTAGATTCTAGGGTACAGGGACTCAGGGATGTGTTTTTGAACAGCTCCCACCCTCGGATTTTAGAGGTGCAGTGGTACAGCATAGCGATCTCATCAGGAGCTTGAGGATTTCTGCTTCCTAAGCTCCCATCACATTCAGGCCCCTTCCTGTGATGGCGTCAGGAGTCCTTATAACAGGGCCTTCAGTGAAATACGCTTCAATGACAGCTCCTGGAAGGCCGTCCCATTTCCCAGCTCTTCAGGCTTTCAGTTCTGGCAGAGGAACAGAGTTGTGAGGGGCCAGTTGCTCTGCCACCCTTTTGTGCTTGGACACTTGACGATTTTGTACCTTGATCGATTAATGTTCTTACCTCTTTTGTAGGACAAGGAGCCAGTTAATAACAATGAAGACAATTCCTCATGCTTCTGTGGTGTTTGTGGTTTTTAATGTCTGATCTTCAAGTCTCTGTCTTGAGGTCAGCATACCAGGTCTTACTATTGGCACTGAAAAAAGGCCCAAAGAGAGTAAATAACTTGACCAGAGATTTATAAAAAGTAAAGAGATTTTTTTTGGCTTTTCTCTAAGATTATGCACAGAATCTGTTTCTGTTTTCTTAAATACTAGGCATCTTCCCAACCCCTCCTTTTAAAGATTTGTTTATTTTATTTATATGAGTACACTGTAGCTGTCTCCAGACACACCAGAGGAGGGCATCAGATCCCATTACAGATGGTAGTGAGTCACCATGTGGTTGCTGGGAATTGAACTCAGGACCTCTGGAAGAGCAGTCAGTGCTCTGAACTGCTGAGCCATCTCTCCAGCCCCCAGGATGTTTCTTATGAGGACTTCTTCTACCTCCTCCAGGTATGCTGCTCCAGCCTTGTGTACTATGGGGCCTGTGTAGTCTTGTACCCATAGTCCTGTCAAGCTGCTTCCCTACACTTTCCCTGCATGATGGATTGAGACTCTTTCAAAACTATGAGAAAACTAAACCTTTCTTTTTTAAAGTTGCTTCTGTCAAGTGTTATGGCCACAGTGACAGGAAAGAAGTAACTAGTACATGTGTGTATTATGTTTATGGCCAACATTTTCTTTATCTCTTCATCTGTTGACAGGAACCTTGTTTGATATCCTGGGTATTGTGGAAGGCAGGGCAATAAACATGGGAGCACAAGGATCTTCTTACGATAATAATTGCATTTCCTTTGGATATATCTCCAGTCGAGGTTACTGGGTCATTTTTATTTTTAATTTTTTTTCCAGAAACCTCCATGCTGGTTTCAATAAATGATAATAATTTACATTCCCATCAGCCCCTTTTCCTGCCTTCTTGCCTGCATTGGTTATATTTTACTTTTGTGATAGCTGTGCTGTCTAGGGTGACCCTGACTCTTGGTGACTTTGATCTGTTGAAATGCTAGCATTTGCATGAAAATGGATAGCACCAGAGGACATAGTGTTAAGTGAAACAAGGCGGAAGGATGAATGCTATTGCTCTCATCCATACATGGAAGCTACATAGGTACGTCTCCTGGAAGGAAGAGCATAGGATGTGGTTACTCAAGGCCGAGAAGTGGAAGGGGATAGGGATGAAGCCTGGTGTTGGATCGTGGGTACCAAGATGCAGATGGGAAGAATTGGTTCTAGGTTCTGCAGCAAGACAGGGTGACTTAATATACATTTTTTTCAAAAGCAAGAAGGAGGGAGTTAAGGAAGGTTTTCAAATACAAAGAAATGAGGAATTTTTTAGAAGATGGAAATGCTGGCTACCCAGAATTGTGTGTTTCCTATCAGGAGCATCAGATTACCACACTGAATATAATTTGTTCTCTTTCAAAAATAAGATGTTAAAGCCTTCTCTGGGTTTTGGTTACATATCTAATATAACAGATAGTTAATAATAAAGGAATATAAAAGGAAACATCTAGAGTCTAAGGGACTTGCCAGTCCTTGGCCTGACTGCTTTTACCTCCACTTATTCATTATTCATCCCTTGAATAAATATTTTACTGAGCACTTACCATGAACCACTTTGTGCTGGGTCCTGGGGCACAACAGTGGACAAGACAGACTTATTCCTACGTCACAGAGCTTATAGTCTTGTGGGGGTACAAACATGACCCTGGGGACAACAGACATGTGATGAATGCTGTAGGAGGGAAAGCAGGCTACCAGACACACACTCCCCATGGGCATCTAGCCAACCAGGGAAGGTGTTGATCCCCTGGAACTGTAGTTACAGATGGTTGTGAGTTGCTGCATGTGTGCTGGGAATGCAAAAGCACCACGTGCCTTTAGCCATGGCTTAGTCGTTTCTCCAGCCCTCGGGTCTCCTTTGTTTGTTTACAGCACATTACTTACATTTTTTGAATGCACATGGTCCCTCTAGATGATTTCTTTGACACTTGAGGGAGGAGGCAGAAGACGTCTATAGAAAATTAAAATCTGTTTCCCACAGGGTAACAGCCAGGCACCTGTCCTCTCCTGCCCAGGCTACAAAACTTCCTGGCAGGTTTTGAAATGTTTCTTTTACCATAAAGCAGCCTTGTCCAGTAAGATTTGTAATCTGTCAACTTCACGGTGTTGTGGAAGTGAGACACACTCAGGAGAAACCACTCTGGAACGTCTGACCTTTGATCTTTTGCAGTGTGATTGGCCAACACCACCATAGTCTGCAATCGTAGGCAGAAACAACATACCAGAGTCGCCAAGATCACAAGTAAGACTACAGTGCAGTGACCCAGCTAAGCCAGAACCAGGAAGGGTAGGTGTGGTGTGGTACCGATGTATATTTTCAACATACTATGTGGTTTTTTATTTGTTTGATTTGGAGGAGAGGGAAGGAGAGTACAACTTCACCATAAGTCAAAGGACAACTATCTATAGTGCCTTAAAATACAACTATTTGTTAGATCACAAAGCCCCCTGCCCTGCTCTCCCCACTTGGTAGCTCTGTGGGTTCTGCCTGTCAGCACACACATCCCCAGGGGCACTCAGCGCCCTGTGCAGGCAGGATGCTCCACATCAGCCTTCACTGGGCAGTGGAGGGGTCTCTGCTGGCTGAGTCTCTTCCCTTCCCAGCGTGGCTTCCTCTCTCCCCTTCAGCCGTTGAACTTGCTGTATTCCACTCTGCCCTTGCTTTTTATGCTGTCTCGTGTCTGGCTTTGCGTTCTCCACAGTCTGGGCTTTTCAGCCTCCTCACCCTTCCACCCTTGACAAGCCTGCTTTACAGTGGGAGGAACTTTTCAAGGCCTGCCATGAAGTCCTGTAGCCTGGGCAGGAGAGGACAGGCCCCCTGGCTGTTACCCTGTGGGAAACAGAGTTTAATCTTCTACTTCAGCCTCCTCCCTCAAGTGCCAACCTTAAAAACAGGCTGTAGAACCAGAACGTGAGATGTTTGCTTGGATGACTACAGGGGTCACATCTACCAGATACAATGTCTGTACCGTAATCCATGATCTTTTTTATTTTGATTTGGTTTGGGTTGTCCCTTAAGCTTTATATATGCATTCAATTATTCTTACGTGTTTGCGTGTGAGCCTGTGTGAGTTTATGTATACCACGGACATGAAGGAGCCTTCAAAAGCCAAGAGAGTGTTAGATCTCCTGGGATTGGAATCACAGGCAGCTGTGAGCAAGAGAAGGAGATACTTTTACTCTCTGAGCATTCTCTCTAAACTCTCCCTTTCCCTTTAAGAGATGGGGTCTGACTGTGTTGCCCAAATTGGCCTCTAATTCCCAG
This sequence comes from Rattus rattus, assembly GCF_011064425.1. NCBI lineage: Eukaryota > Metazoa > Chordata > Mammalia > Rodentia > Muridae > Rattus > Rattus rattus. Next base: position 56,542,732 of record NC_046156.1, read on the forward strand.
GCTTAAATCTTTCTGCTCGGCCTCCTGAGATGCTGGGGTTACCAGTATGCACCACTCCTCCCAGTCACAATTACACACTGTTCACATTTGATGAACGCCCTGGTGAATTGTCACATTGACCAATCAAATAGCCAACTGTGGACAGATCTGAGGTTAAGCCTGAGATCTGACCGACCTGTCTGTGTCCATGCCATTATGTCTACCCTAGCCACTGCTGCAAAGGAACTGGACGTGGACCAACATCAACGCTTTAAAATAGAAAATTGAAGGCTCTAGGAAGTCAAGATAAGATCACAAAGACACAGGCGACGACTCACTCTCCCTTCCTGCTCCAGTCTGAATCTACTCCAGAAGTTTGCTCCCATTCATCTGAGAAAGGTTCTCATAAATCCCCATTCTTGAGGATACTGCCAACAATGGAATATGCAGATACGCTCCCTCAGGCGACCTGCTGATTGCTACATAGGCTTGTAATTCCAGTACCAGTACCAGGGAAGCTGGGGCAGAATGATCATAAATCCAAGGCCTGTTTAGGTTACACTTTGATTTCACTGTGTGAGGGCCACAAACACACACACACACACACACACACACACACACACACACACACGAACACACACACACAAACACACACACTTGTGTGTGCATCCACATGTATGGGCTATGTTTCTTAGCTGAGCACTCTCAGAAACTACGGGCATTGCTTTTCCAGCCCAGCTGGTAGCACTTGTGGTCCTTGAGCTTACGGAGGGCAGAGTCCCGTGAAGAGGCCATTGTTTTCCTTGCCTTTGCTGATAGCATGAGATCAGCTATAGGACATGGCAGGTCTCCAAGACCAAGCAACAGGAGCAAGAAAGCACTAGGTGTCGGGAAGCAGTAAACTGTAGGAGGAATCTGTAATGTAACCAGCGGAAGGCCTGCCTTTTCTGGGAAATGCATAGAGTACTGAACGCTTGAGTGCCTAATGGGTTTTGGGCCTCAAAAAAAAGTAAGTGTCTGTGGATGGGAGCCAGGAGCAAACAAACCATTGCAACCACAAGCCACTCAATCCATATCAAGATCTCTGTTGGGAATGCCTGGACAAGCCTGATGATTGTTACCTGGGAGGTTCTGGCGACACCCAGCCTCAGGGCTGCCCAGGAGGCCATCTTTACTATACATCTTCCTATTAAACACTGAGACAGATGCCTGCACACATTGTCACAATGAATCACACACTAATGGAGTAGTGTTTCTTACACCCCTGTGTTACAGACATCAGGAGTGAGACAGAGGGAAGGGAAAATCGTGCATCTACTAAGACAGTGGGGGCCACAACCTGTGGTCGCAACCCTTTGCAGGTCAAAGACCTGCCCACAGAGGTCGCCTAAGACCATGGGGAAAAATGGTCTTTGCATTACGATTTAGAACCATAGCAAAACTACAATCATGTCGTGGCAACAAGAATAATTTTATGGTTTGGGGTGCACCACAACATGAGGAGCTGTACTAAAGGGGCACAACATTAGGAAGGCTGAGAAACACTGTGCTAGGAGACAGGGCAAATTCAAAACTCTGCTTTACCTGCTTCCAAAACACTTCTTCTTTTTAAAATTTTATATACTTAGCATTATTACTCGTTTGTTTTTTTCAAGACAGGGTTTCCTGGAACTTACTCTTGTAGAGTAGGTTGTCCTCGAACTCGAGATCCACCTGCCTCTGCCTCCCATGCGCTAGAACTAAAGGCGTGGGCCACCGCCACTCTGCTCCAAACACTTCTTAACTACTCAGCAGTGCACTCGAGCATCACTTACACCAGGTATCCTTAGTTAGAAGATGCCCTGCCCTGAGACAAGGAAAAGGGACCAAAGGCCCATCAATTAGGCATCATGTCCCCATTCACAGGGAGAGTCCTGAGGGAGCTCCTTGGTAGAGGAATGAGTTCTTTGTGCACACCGGTCCTCAAGTTTAAAAGGATACTGACATATCCCACAGCCCTTGTGTAAGAGGTCCTAGTTTATAAATCTCATAAAAGTCCTAACATAGTTCCCCCCATGACACACGAGGACTGATCTCTGAAGAAACCAAATAATTAGACCTGGGTCACATGGCTAAAGACAGGCAGCCCTGGAAAGTGTCAAAGGTGAGCCGTTGGGCATTCAAAGGCACGTGACCAACTTGTAGTCTGGCTTAGTCCTCTGCCTTAAAATAAAGGGAACAAGGACAGGAGGCAAGAATGGAGAGTCAGAGTGGAGGAGGCTGACAGTAATCACCTCCTGGAGGTGACAAAGACATACAGCTCCCGCCCCAGAATAAATGGAGCTCAGTCAGTGCTGTCAGAGCAGAACAGAACCCCGTGCAGCCATCAGCCAAGGAAACATGGCAGGACATCTTGTGGCATCTCCAGGATTCCTCAAGCTACTGTGGGAGTCCATCCACAGCCAGCCCGTGGCCTCCTGAGCAGGCCTGATCATTCCCACCACACTACACCACAGAGCTTTGGTCTCCTAAGTAATCACCAGGCTGTAAACGGCTGTGGTCAGCAGCCGGCTACTTAGCACATGTCACCCTGCAGCCATCTTAGTTTTGTGACTTCAAGGGAACACTGCTCTGGCCATGTGAGCGTAAGAGGAATGGAAAATTCCAGATCAGTGAACAACACGCCCTCCAGGTATCCTTTCCTCTCCAGCCCTGCCTTCCCAGGCTCCCAGGTCCTTTCACCCCACCACCTGTTAATATTTCACTCTGGGGAGACTTTAGGGAACAAAGAACACAGCGCTGGCCTTGAGGGGCCAAAGGTAGGCAGCCCAAGGTTCAGCTCATAAATTGGAAACTCGCAAATGTACTTTGGATGAGAAGGCACCAACCAGCTCAGCCTCCAGGGAACAACTGGGCTGCTATTCATAGAAAAGCCTGCATTTGCATCTGCCTGGCATTTGAATTAGGCTCACCTAACTGCCTTCCCCACAGCTGTGAGTCACACTGCTCTTTCACAAGTGAGGAGTGGCCAGGGCGGGCAAAGGAGAATGCTTATCTGGGAGGGAAACGTGGGGGTCAGGAGGGCCATGCACAAGAATGTCTCCTTCCCCTTGGCAAGGAAAGCCTTTGATCCAGAGATTCATCTGGGAGTAAAAGCAGCTGATCCCCATTCAGGTGCCTCCCTGGGCCCTTCTGAATGTTACTCCCAGTCCAGGTTTTTGACAAGCATGGGGGAGGTTCCACAACCCTCCCTAGTAGTGACATGGGCCGACCTTCCACTCCACCACACCAGCATTTCCTGTTCCCAAATGCTGAACACTGAGGGCTGAGGTGGCCTGTGACCATTCATGATCAGCCCTTCACCTACAGCCCTGCTACCTGGAGAGTCCCAGTGTGGTCCTGAGCTGAGGGCAGGTGAGAAGCTGGGCCTACCTTGGTCCAAAGGGGCTGGGGCAGTGGTTCTCAACCTTCCCAATGCCGAGACCCTTTAATGCAGTTCCTTATGCTGTGCTGACCCCAATCAGAAAATTATTTTTGTTGCTACTTCATAACTGCAACTTTGCTACTGTTTTGAATTGCAGTGTAAATATCTGATATGCAGGTTACTTGAAATTTAACCCCTGTGAAAGGGTCATTCAACTTCAACCTCTGAAGGGGTCACGAGTCACAGGTTGAAAACAGCTGGGCTAGGGAATCAAGCCTATCAAACAAGGAGCCTTGGAGGGAGTGATCCCAGGGCCTAACTAGAGACCCAGCTCCACTCCACAGAAGCCCTGATGGTCCAAGGTCCATCTTGGGCCCAGAAAAAGAACTCAGCTCTGTACCCAAAAGAACGTGATCTCAGGAGACCTGTGCACCAGCATAGCCAAGGTTGGTCTCCCAAGGGCCACTCTTTCCCTAAACTGCCTGCTTCATTAACCCTCACCAACTTGTGAGTCCAGAGTGACCTGTGTACCATGATGCTGGAACCGCAGTCGCGTACATCTCTATACCCCTCAGCTGCGGTTTGCCGTTTCATCAAGGAAGCACCCAGATGAACTGTAGTCTCTGATGGAGATAAACCATGCCTGGATTTTCACCGCTCCATGTGTTATTGCACAGCCAGCATGTGAGCAAGGATTCCATGTGTTCTCTGCACTTCAACATGCATCTCTGGCAGCTAGCGAACTTCTTCAGGGCCGGAGACCTTGAATCTCTGCATTTCTGAAGGGCGCTGTGCTGCCTCTGACAGCAGACACAGCGTGTCACCGAAGCTATTGATCTGAGTTTTGAGTAAAGGTTCTAAACAAGCCAATCTGACGGTATCATAGACATCGATGTGGCCCTCTGCGGTATCTGAAATTGACATAAATGGACACGCTATGACATATGCTGTGACAAAAGCTGACAACAATTTCGCCTGCAGGAAACGAGTGGCCCATTTAGAAATGATGTTTCTACCAGTAAAGGATGGTCCACTGAGTCCAGACCGTGACATTCAAGTTCTCTTCTGAGTCTGGCAGATCAATGTCTCCATCTAAGCTCACAGGTCTCAGTGTGCGCTCAGCACTCAATCCACACTTAGGTGGTCAATAGGACCTGGGTGGCCATGTATGGAACCCTACAGTCTTCGGATAGGGTCTAGTAAGTTTCCTAGGCTAGATGTGAACTCACTCTGTCACCCAGACAGGCCTTGAACTCTCAGTCTTCCTCCTCACCCTCCTAAGTGATGGGGTCACAGGCCTGTGCCACCAGCTGCATTGCACCCACAGAGAGGCATCCTCAGAGCCCGTCCTTGATAGCGTCCTTAGAGGAAGGACTTACACAGAGCTTTGCAGGGCAGCTGGGACAGTCCCAGAACCATATGTTGAAACCTTGGTCCTCAGCTTGGGACACTATTGGGACACAGTAGAACCTTTGGGAGGTAGATCCTATGTATATAAATCAAATCACTGGAGTGTGTCCTCTGGGAGATCTCGAGACCTTGGCCTCTTCCTGTTTCTCTGTTTCCTGGTCACCTTCTTTACAGCACGCTTTTGCCCCTTTCTACCTCACAACAGCCCAAAGCCTTGAGGCACGAATGAAACTTCAGATGCCGTGAACCAAGCTTTCTTTCCTATGAGCTGATTCTCTCAAGTGTCTCCTTTCTGATGGAGCCCCCTGAAGAGGTGCGCACTGCTCTCGACGAGTGTCCCACACTGATCTCTCTCAGGGCAGTTGATCTCTCTCAGGTAGGAAAGAAGGACGTGGCTAGGAGTGCTTTTCCAGAGAAGACAGTGGAAAGATGGGCAGACAGGGAGGTAATAAGGTAGCCCGTGCTGGAAGGCAGTAATGAGAAGATTCTCTTGGTGATGAAACAACCCCTCTTCATGCTATTACTGTGGTGGGTGGCATAGAGGAAGTCCGAGGGCAGGTGACACCTTTGACCAGGGCATGTGCTTCCATCTAAGTCAGTTTGTCCCAAGGACTCTCTGTGTCTGAAACTAGCCGCCCAGATTCATTTCTCTATCAGTTCCAGAGGCCAGAGATGTGAGAACAGGCTTTGTTCACGTGCAGGGCGGGAGGTAGAGCTGGGAAGATCAGCCCCGGGCTCAGAGGCAGTCTCAGGAGTCTGACTCCAGGCCACGCCCAACCACACTCCAGCATCTGACAGGAGGCTTTAGGCAGACCCTCTTCTCTAGTTCTTTCTCCCACATGACTAAAAACTTATCATGACTAAAAGTTGTAAAACCGCCAACTTTAACCTTATTAAAGTCACATTGTTCTGGTCTTGGCAACCCTTATGGGGTTGGCTTCCACTAGAGTCCTTGACCAGCCCAAGGTCTGCCAGGGTCCATGATGGATCTTCAGGGATGGCAGCCCACCCACATTCTCAGCCTCTCATGTCCGTCCAGCACCAGGGTCACCGTGGCCTTCCATAAAGGCCTTCTGTTTTGTTACTCATGGAAACAGACCCAGTTCCAGGCTCCTGGGCCCTGGGGAGGCACATGAGCGCTCACGGACTTACCAGCTGACGGTATTTTCTTCTGGATTAATGAAGTGGAGCATTCAGCTGCTTTGTAATGATTAATATGTCAACTCGGTTTCACAGGAGAGGCAAGCAGGAAAGTGAAGTTTGAACCGAGGAGAAGGAGGAGGAGGAGGACGGGCAGAGAGGAAGGGACAAAGAGAGAAGCAGCAGCAGCGGGAGTGGGGAGGGCATCATGTTCCCGTCCTTAGGTTGGCATCACCAGGCTGAGCCACAGGCTGAGAAAAGGGAGTGAGGTCTTCTGATATTGAAGAGTCTGGAACACTTCTTCGCTTAATCTTCCACACACTGGGGTGTGAGAGATGTGGCCTCCTTGAGAGTTGGGTTTTCCCCTCTCCCGAAGGGGCAGAAAATATACAGACAGAAGTTTTGCTTTAAGTGTTGAGGTTCAAAGTCCCTAGCTCTCTAAAACCAAAGACAAAGCTGCTCCCAGCTGGTGATTCTTCAGCCATGTCACCTCTGTCATAACCCCTCTGTAATACTTTCCTGTGACAAGTTTGGGGAGGTGGCAATGGCACCCTCAGCTGAGCCCTGTGGGGCCCTTTCCTCCCATCTTCCCCTTAGGCTGTAGAGGAGGAGCTCCTGTCAGTCACTCCAGGATATTCAAGTACCCATATGAGGCACTATCGATGCTGTATATGAGGGTACAGTAGAGCCATAAGACATCGGTGTACTGAGAGACAGATGTCAAACTGCCAGCAGGAAAGACACCAGTGATGTCAACAAATCTTCCAAACCTAGGCTTCCCTCTCCTGCTAAATATTACTCCCTGGCTATGTATCATTTCAGTACAGCCAACACCATGTGAATCCCGCCGTCTACTGGAATTCAACAGGGCCCTGGGTTTCCTCTCTACCTTATTCTAAGCTTCTAGTCATGGGCCAGGCTGATCGAGGTTATCTGAACTCCCCAAGCTCACTTGTGGATATATGCTTCTCTAATCAGAAAGAAAAATTCAAGTCCCACATGCCCTTAAATGACCTGTCATGGGAAATTGCTCAAAGACCATCAGCGCTCTCTAGTTTATGTGATGAGCAGAGGAAAAGATTGGCCACTTCATGAAATTTATTTCTGATTATGTATTTTTAACATTTTGTCTTCAAATCATTTTAAGTACACAAAAGATTGCCAAAGATTTATGAGGATCACTCTAGCTAAAGAGTAGAAATAAAAGGAGCATCAGTGGATGGACGGATGAAAAGATGTGGTAGGTTCACACTGGATATGGCTTAGGTTTCAGTGTGCCCACATGTTCTGACACATGCCACAACGTAAAGACATTAACTTGAGCGAAAAACGCTGGCCACGAGGTTCCTAGAACAGGCGAGATGAAAAGATTGAAGGCAGAGTGAAAGCTATCAGGAGGCAGAGAACCGGGATTTAATGATTATGAACTTTCAATTGGGGGTGGGATTAAAAGCTTCTGGAGATGGTTGGTAGTCTTTATTTCAAAATAATCTGAAGATATCATTGCCACCCATGTCAGTCAGCTTCCCGTTACTGTAACAAAATACCCGAGAGAATCATAAGAAGGGAAGGTTGCTTTTGGTCCACACCCGTGGGGAGCCAAGGAGGTCCCACGTAAATGTGTATCATGGAGATAGGCCCATACCCATGAGACCAGGGAAGCCTTCCCCTGCTCCAAGGGTGAGTGCACACAACCTGCTGACCAGCGTGTGAACACTGGGACCAGCAGCCTCCTCCTTCCAGATGACCTCAGCCTCAGACTGCTCCCCTGCAGAGACCGCCTACCAGGTCAGCAGACCCCCTTCCTATGTTGCTATACATAATAAAAACAGCAAGGTTCTGTGTGGTTGGGCTTCTGGCCTATCTGACCCCAGCTTTTCTGTACATGTGTCTGTGTGTCTGTCCTTCCTTCATTTCCTCACTACCCCCTCAGGTTTCCAGGGCTAAGCCAGGTGGATGTAGTGCAGGGGATCAGATGAGACCAGCCTTGATGAGACCAGCCCACTTTGCCCCATGGCTTTGGGCCTGTGAGAGGTAGAACCTGAGGAGTGTATGACGAGAGGCTGCTCTTGAGGTTGGAGAGATGGCTCAGTGGTTAACAGCACTGGCTGCTCTTCTGGAGAACCTCTCAGTTCCATCCCCAACACTCATGTAGTGACTCACAACCCTCTGTAACTCTGGTCCCAGGGGATCCAGGACACTCTCTGGCCTCCACCGGCATCAGGCACACATACAGGCAAAATACCCCCACACATTAAAAAATAAAGAAAATAAAGAAAAAACTGTTCACCTCATTGTGACCAGGAAACAGCAAGAAATAGGAAAGGGCCAAGTTTCCAGTATCCCTTCTGATGACACAACTCAGTAACCTAACTTCCTTACATTAAGCCCCACCCCTTACCCCCCCAAAAGGTTTCTTTTTTCAAGTCCCAGTAGTGGGGACCGAGACTTCATCACACAGGCCTTTAGAGGAATGTTCAAGATCCAATCAATGGTGCTGTGCATGTAGAACTGACTGAACATGTAAGCTTTTATATTCTTTATATTTATATGTACCATAGACATGCAAAAGTATAGAGAAGTCCCTGTATGTTCTTCACCCAACCCCTCAAATCGTGTTACCCTACAGAACTACGGCGTGCTATGGAATCCAGGAAAAGATGTCGCTGTAACCCACAGCTCGCTCAGACCTGGCCGGTCTTACACACGCACAGTCCCATGTGCACACAGAGAAACCACATTCCTCTCTTTGAACGTGCGGTCTTCCGAGACTCTGTCACCTGTTGGCAGAGAGTAACCATGTGCAAGATCCACAGCTGCTGAGACCATCACAGCGCCAGCTGCCTGTCGCCACACCGGGCCCCTCTCCTCAATACCTGATTGCTAGGAGGGTCCTTGTTCATTTCTAGAACTTGAGTGTTTCAAAAATATAACAGAATGAGACCATAAAGTTTGTGACCTTTGGAGACTGGCTTTTCTGCTCAACAGAATTGCCAAGTTGATGAATATGATAAGTATATGCCAATATTTTGCCCTTTTTATTGTTAAATTGTATTCAATGAGATGGATGCAAATTTTAAATTATATTATATCCAAAATTAGCTTCAAAATTTAATTTTCTGCCCACATTAAGGCCACTGGTAAAGAAATTTGACTCCACACGGCCATTGCAGGAGTGACTGTCTCAGAGAGTCACCAGCACATCCTGGCCCCCACCCATACAACCTTTGTCTGGGCTTCAAGGGTTGTTCCCTTGAAGAAAAGAGTGCTAAGGGGCCAGCTTTCCTGACTGCACTTTCACTGTGAGGATCCTATGGACAGGTAGTGGGACAGGACAGCAACCTGTTTAGGCAATGGTTTCTATTGTCCTGATGACCCCACGCCACCCCCAGGACCCAATGGTAGAGCAGCTACCTAGCATGCACAGGGCCGTGGGTTCAATCCCCAGCGTTTGTATTTGAGACACTTTCTAGTTCTCAGAAGGGAATTTGCATATTTCCACCACGCATTACAGTCTGAGTTTCACCGTGCTAGGATCTAGCTGTGTCCCTTTCTGTGCTTTCTGTGTGCCCAGCACCAAGTGAGCTCTGCTGCAGGGGGTGGTGTTACTGCAGCAGGCAGGACAAGTCAAGGGGGCGGGGCATAGAGAGATGACTAAATCCAGCCAGCAAGACTTGGCTCCCTGTCAATTAAAAACCTGTCCCCTCCCTCCTGGACAGCAGGCTGGAGCCTAGAGTACTCTGGACAGGAGCAATGCAGCCTTTTCCTCCTGCTCCTCCCTACCACCCTGCACAGCTCTTCCCCTGACCCAGAGAACCCCATGTTCTGAGTAGTGTGGGGTTTCTTACTGCAAAGCAGGTAGCCAGAGGGAAAGGACAGGCTGGGTTGGGGCAGAACAAAGGTGGAGAGAGGTAGCTCAGAGGACCTTCAGCTACCTAGAAAGGCAGCAGCAGAATTAAGGCCCCACAGGCCGTGGTGGTGCACACCTGCAATCCCAGCGTGCAGGGTGCTGAGACAACAGGATGCAAACTAAATAGCCTGAGTTAAATAGCTAGATCCTGTCTACACAAGAGAGGGGAGGGAGGGGGAGGGAGAGAGGGAGGGAGAGAGAGAGCTTGATTGATTGATTGAACACTCCAGGATCATGGTAAGTTCCAGGCCAGCCTAGGCTACAGAGTGAAATCCTGTATCAGTGGTGGTGATGATGATGATGATGATGATGGTGGTGGTGGTGGTGATGATGATGATGATAAATAGTAATGTAAATTTACCTCTCCCCCAGTCAGAGCAGGGGCTGGAAAGATGGCTCATCAGTTAAGAACTTGTACTGCTTGTCTGGAGGACCTGAGCTCCACTCCTAGCATTGAGTGGCTTACAACCACTTGTAACTCCAGCTCCAGGGGTCTGACAACCTCTTCTGAACTCTGTGGGTCCTTGCACTCACATGTGCACATAAGACACATATACACACAATTAAAAATAAATATTTAAAAATGATAGAAGAGTAGGCTTGGTGACACGTGCCTTTAATCCCAGCACTTGGGAGGCAGAGGTAGGCAGATCTCTGAACTCAAGGCCAGCCTGGTCTACACAGTGAGTTCTAAAAGAGCTAGGGATGTGTAAAGAAAGCCTGTCTCAAAACAGACACAAGCACAAACAAAACCCCAGAGGTTCTTGGGATCTTTCCTTCCATCCTCCTCCCCACCACCATGCATTAATTAGTGTCCCAACTTATGACTTTACCATGGGTAACCTGAGATGCTAGCGTTTCTAGTCAAGAGGTGGAGGTCCGTGAGAGTAGATGCAGGGTTGGTACCGGTGATGTCTCCATACCTATGTGGCACTTTCCAGGTGTCCTTCATGGAGCTTTGGTGGAGCATCGGACAATATGGAGCAGAAGACCTCTGGCACCAGTAAGGGCTGTCTGTCATTGTCCCATTGAGACTTTGAAGATTCTACCACAGCCTAATTACCCAGGCATTCACCCTAAAGTTTGGTGTACTTGGCAAAGTCCTTTTCACAAATGCAGCTTTTCTTCAACACGTTCAATATCCACTGGCCGCTTTCTAGTTGACAAAACACTCCATGCTTCTGGGGGAGGGGCACGGGTTGGATGTGAGTGTGAGGGTCCACGACATGGGTGCATGTGGAGCTAGAGGTCAGTGTTGAGCATTTTGCTGTTACTCTCCACCTTCTTTTTGGGGACAGGGTCTCTTACTGAACCAAAGCTCACTGATTTGACAAGACTGTCACATGAGCCTCTGCGACCCTCCCACTTTCACCTCCTCAGAGCTGGGAGTTAGGTGTGTGGCTCCGTGCCTGGCTGTTGGTGTGGATGCTGGAGGATCTAACTCAGTTCTCATGCTTGATTGGTGAGTGCTGCCGGAGCCATGTCCCCAGGCCTCCCGAGCCTTTATAACCCCTTTAAAAAGTCACAGGACCCTTAGTCTCCAAGGCAGGCTCCAGCAAACCCAGTGTTGGTCAGGAAACTAGAGTCAGCAGGACGTTACCTGCATAGTCAATTTTCATCCAGACTAGGGCTTGGCCTGCGTTAACTTGTCTCCAGCGAAATGAAATATGAACCACTGAGCACTGTGGAGAGTTTGCTTCGCCGAGGCTGGTCGTACAGAAGGTTGAAGCCAAAAACCCATGAAAAGTCTATTTCTAAATACTTATCAACTCTTTCCTGGTGGGTGACAGCTCTGACACACCACTTGGAATGTGTCACGTCTGTCCCTGCCTCGGCACGACGTGACCCTCTTCTCATCTTTCAAAGTTTCAGGGGCACCATTTCACAGCGTCTTCTCCCGCTACTCTCAAACAAGCAAAGGGACCAATGGGGCTGAGCAAACACTCTTGACAGGAGGGAGCCTGAGCTCCTAGGGACTGGCACAAGCCCAGGGTGGCCACCGGAGTGGGTGCCAGGAAAAGCTAAATGAGATAAGCTCAGAGACTAGATAAGGACAGTCTGTACAGAACACGAGCCCTGGCAGCACCACTGTCCTTTCTTCTAACGTGCAGAGCAGACAATCCTTTGCCTGGGTCTTGGTTTAAGCAAAGTTCTGCCTTCGTTAAACATCACAGCTGTAGCTTGTCTCCAGACCAAGGGGACCACGGGGAGGAAAGGAAGTGGTGAACAGAGGGAGAGGGTACCAGAGTGACAGAAGGGACGTGTCACACCGCACCACGACTGAGTCTTACTTCTTCATTCCTCAGTGGCTGAGATTTCTAGCCTGCCTCTCCCCCAGTTAGTCTGCCCTCCCCACCTCCTAGTACCTTGCCTCTGTGGCCTCACTCACCCCTGAAACATAGAGTCCTCTGTGGCTAGACTCTGGGAGAGCTAAGTGGCCAATGGACTTTGTGCAAGCTCCAGGCCGCATGTGTGGGAAGGAGAGGGAGGTCAAAGATAGGAAAGAGGGGTTGGGGATTTAGCTCAGTGGTAGAGCGCTTGCCTAGCAAACGCAAGGCCCTGGGTTCAGTCCCCAGCTCCGAAAAAAAAGAAAAAGAAAAAAAAAAAAGATAGGAAAGAGGGACATACTGTTATGGGCTCACTCTCGTGGGCTCCCTCTCATGATTTGGGCCTTGACCTCTGTGGGGGAAAGGGGCAGGAGACAAGTTTTGAAACGGAATGACATCTAATCCTGTCTGTGGACGTGGGCCAGCCCTGACCTCGCCTAGACATCTATCTTCCATGGCCATGCATACAGCAAAGGCCACAATGTCCCTGTCAGACTGAAACACACACACACACACACACACACACACACACACACACACTCAGGAGAAGGGATTTTCTTATTTAGACCAGACAGTCCAGGACAAACTGGAACAACTGGTATGCACCCCAGAGGTTATGTGAGGTGTAGGGATGACAGACAGCAGATGAGAAAGAGAACCACCTTCCTGGAACCTGGAAACCCTTGCTGCATTCTGCATTCAACTCCCTTCTTGACCACACTGGGTGCCTGTGGTATGGTGAGTGTGTGTGTGTGTGTGTGTGTGTGTGTGTGTGTGTGTGTGTGTGTGTCTGTTTGGTGTCTGTTTGTGTGTGTGTGTGTGTGTGTGTGTGTGTGTGTGTGGTGTGTGTGGGGTGTGTATGTGTGTGTGTGGTGTGTGTTTCTGGCATGTGTGTATGTGGCATGTGTGTGTGTGTGCGGTGTGTGTGTGTGTGGTATGTGCGTGCTGTGTGTGTATGGGGTGTGTATGTGAGTGAGTGAGTGTGTGTGTGTGTGTGTGTGTGTGTGTGTGTGTGTGTGTGTGCTGTCCCCACTATTTGCTTCAGTGGCTCTCATTCTGTCAGGCTCCTAGGACCTGTCTATGGGGCTCCAGGAGGTGAAGGTCAGCTAAGGACAGGCTGATTAGCTTGCCCTGTGGGGCCTTTCTCTTGGTGACACAGCCTCTGGCTCAGAACAAAGGCCCCTCATTAGGCGGAGAAGCTCATCGTTGACCACGAGAGTGCTGCCACCTGCTGTCCGAGCGGCTGTGCTCTTTCATGAAGTCCTGCACAGTCTGCCTTGCCCCATCCCCCATCCCACTACAATGGGACCCCTTGAGAGGTACAAGGAAGAGCCGTGGAAGGCTGGCAGTCTGGGGCCAGAACACAGCTTGGGGTCCCAGAATTGGGGCCCAGACCGGCACTCCTCACTGCTGTGAAGTCTCTGGGCCCGGATCCACCAGAGCCTGCTACACCACTGTCAATTATTAAGCATTCAGGATTTTTACGGGTTGCGTGGTCAGCGTGAAATGGGTCTCAGCAGCAGTATTTACCTGACAGAAATTGGCAAATGCCCCAAGTCAGAGCTTTCTCCAACTCCCAAACCACTCCAGCCCACTTGTCAACTGTAAGAAGACCTGTCAACCTTAAAACAGGCTGAGGACTGGGGAAGGCTGGGTGGTAGAAGGGCTTGCATGCACACGGCCCTCAGCTGACCCCAGGACAAAATGGAAAATGGCAATCCCTGTTGGCAGGAGAGATCTTAGACAACTGCCAAGTGTGGGACTCATATCATAGAAACGTAGAGATATATTTTGATGGGGGTGGGGGTGGGGGTGGGGCAACAGCCATCCTGATAAGAGGGAGTTCACGAGGAAGGAACTGCTCTGGGGTCTTTTAAGAATAGTTGAGGGCTGAGGAACAGGGGGAACTAGACTGACAGTTCTCCCAAATACTAACTGTGCCACTGGGCAGATGGCCTTACCCGTCCAGCTCCCACGTCCCCTGCCTTGTGTGCTAGCAGCAAAGTGATGCATTGAAGGGCCAGGACATTATCAGGCCCAAAGCCTGCACTTAGCACCCATTAGATGTTATCAATCATTGACTGGAGCCTCAGAAGCTCTGTAAACAGAGCCTGCCAACTTCCTCCTAAAACCAGTGTCATGCCTGGCGTAGTGGCACATGCCTTTAATCCCAGGACTCCAGAAGTAGAGGCAGATTGAACTCAAGAGTTTGAGGCCAGCCTGGTCTCTATAGCAAGTTCCAGAACAGCCAGGACTACACTGTGAGATCCTATCTCAAAAACAAAACAAAAAGCAAGCCAGTTGTCACCTGTAAATGTTTACCCTAGCCTCACACTTAGCTATTCCTTCTCAGTTGGGACTTGGAACAAGGCATCCTTCAGGGCACAGAGATCACACGCTACGCTACATTGTGAATTGAAAAAGCATTAAGGAGTTAAACAATACAAACCTTAGAGGCAACCCTAAAGATTTTCTATATAGAAGCCATTGTCCCTTACGAGGTCCAGTTCACAAAGGGCAGCATGCATATTCAATTTCAACTTTGAGAACCAGTGTCCCCACCCAAGCTGACTTTGAACTCACAGTGTTCCTACCTTGATTACAGGCAGGCATGTATAATACCCAGCTTTGCCTTGGATTCTATTGCACCCAGCTGGAACTGATTACGTCAGCTAAGGACAGATTGTCTGGGATCCAGGGAAACTGAGGGGAGTGTCCATTTAGGAGAATGAGCCAAGGGGACATACAGGACATGAGCTTTCCTACGGGAGAGGACAGCTTTGCTGTGCACTGAAGAACACTAGACAACTGTCTACAGGCCATAGCGATCTAGTATCTGTAACTCTCCCACCTCCAAGACTACACTCACCTCAGTCTTTGGGTGAGTGATTGGGACTTTCGGGTGCTGAGACATGTGGAAGATGATGTCTTGTGGACACAAACATTTCTCTTCTGAGACAGTTGTGAACCAGCATCCTATGGCTCCATCGTTCTAGGCATGAACTTTTACCTCATGGTTCAAGACAGCCACAGAGCTCCAGCCATCAGTGTCTGCCTTCTGTCTATGGGAATACTTGTTTCTAGAAGTCAGGTCATGGGCCATTTGCAGTTATGTGTCTTCATGTAGATATAATATAGGTAGGATGCATATGTCTGGCTAAGATTTAAGGGTTCTATTTTTTTTTTTCGGAGCTGGGGACCAAACCCAGGGCCTTGCACTTGCTAGGCAAGCGCTCTACCACTGAGCTAAATCCCCAACCCCCAAGGGTTCTATTTTTAATAAAGCAGAGAGCAGGAGGTCAGTTCCCCTAAACCATCTCACAGCTCCCTCAGGAGCCTCTGTACAACAATGTCCCACCCCAAAGCAGGAAAAGCCATCCTCCAAGCCCAATGTGGGAGGGCTGCTAGGCCCCAACTGCAGCATCTCTCCTGCCTCAGGCTGACCACTCTATTGCCCCTTCCTTCCAATTCTTGCCACCTTCCATGTTTGGCAAAATACTGTGGTAACAACTTAACATTCAGAACTTAATATTCAGCTGTGGACAGGTGACCTGTTGACTTAGGTTCGTGGCAAGGCCTAAATAGAGGAAAACTGCTGACGCACAGAGAGCCAACCAGAGGAAGAGGGAGGGAGACAGAAGAAGGGTTGTGGGGAAGGAAGAGAACAAGAGAGGAAATGAGAGGGGAGAGCAACTGGGGGTGGGTGTGGGGAGCCCACCCCCAGAGACCCACTTCCCCACCTCCCAACAGTCTATTTAGCTATAACTCATCAAGAGATTAATGTGCTAATAGATAAGATTGTACCCTAAAGATCTGATTGCCTCACAGTATTGCTACAAGCTAGGGATTAAGCCTTCAACCCATGGTCCTTTTTTTAAGGATTTATTTTTGGTGTGTGTGTGTGTGTGTGTGTGTGTGTGTGTGTGTGTGTGTGTGTGTGTGTGTGTGTGATGCATACGTGCCTACTAATATCCAGTAAGGCCAGAACATGGCATGGGATGCCCTGGAGCTGGGGTTACAGGTGTCTGTGAGCTGCCTAATGTGGGTGCTGAGAACTAAACTTAGGTCATCTGCAAGGGCAGTTCTTGCTCTTAAGAACTGAGACCGCTCTACATGCAAGCAGGCAGGCATGCATGCACGCACCATTTTGAGTGGCCCTTTCATATCCAAACTAATTAGTCTCTCCACTGAACTTGATGGCCACTTAAAAAGGAATCATAGATTGGAGGCCTGGATTTTCTGTAGTGCTGTTCCCTAGATTTTTCTCAACTTCACACAAGCTTCTCCAAGTGTACACTACTCTCCTGGGACCCAAATCCCATGACTGTACGACTCTGATGGAGACTGCCAGTTCAGGCCCCAAGTCCAAGGCCCTGGAATTCCGGAGACTAGAACTCTGCCTCAGCCTGAGGTTTGCAGCTCAGCTCAGCTCCACTTGAAGCTTGGCCAAAGGAACCTTGTTACTTACCAGTGACTTTCGCTGCACCTCTACTCCTGTGCCTCTGCCCTGGGCTTGGCACTCTCTCTTTCCTTTGGCAAAAACTCTGAATTCCACCAACCTCACAAGGCTCAGCGGCAAAGCTTCCTCCTCCCGGAAGCTGCATTTTGTTTTTCTTGGGGCTGGATGGCAAGAGCTTCTTTGTTCCCCACTAGAAGGTGAGCTTCCCCAGAGCAGGCTGCGCTGGCTTGTACGCAGCATCTGCAATAGTACTGTCAGCGCCAGCCTCCTCAGGGGTCTCAGAGAACGTCTGAAGAACTGAGGGGCAGAGCCAAGCCAGGGTACCATAGGAAAAAACATAGGAAAAATGTCAAACAGCCTTGAATGTGCATGGCTCACAGAATGACCTTTGGGTATGCTGGGACTCAAAATTGGCAAGGGAACAAGCATTCGGGCTCTATCTGAATATACAAATGTGGGGTCTACCAACATGGAGCCCCTTCTGGGCTTGTGTTTGGGGGTGGGGGAGGTGGGAAGCTGAGAGGGGTGAAATTGGTAGTGGTTAAGATTGCTGTCATCTCTCCGTACCTGTTTTTTAAATCTTGTTTTCCTTTTTGAGAAAGGACCAGGTTGGGATTATAGCTCAGTTAATCGCATACTTGACTTACCTACGTGTAGCCCTGGGTTCAATCAGCACATAGGTGAGGTGGCATGTGTCTGCGATCCCAGAATGTATGAGATGGAGTGGGGAAGATCAGAAACTTAATATCATCCTTGATTTCTTACTGGGTGAGTTAAAGGCCAGCCTTGTACTACACAAGATGCTGTCCTGAAACAAAGAGAGGAAATAAGAAAGGAAGGGAAGAAGGGAGTGGGACAGCAAGATAAAGAAAGGGAAGGAGGAGGAGGTCTCACTAGGTAGCCTGGCTCTGTCTCCCACACGCAGGGATCACAGCTATGCAGTTGGAGCTATGTTTCACCGTTATGTATTAATCTCTGAGGCTCTGTGTTTGAGCTTGGAATAGTGGAAATATTCAAATTAAGTGATCGAGACAAATGACTTTTCAGATGTGGAACCTCAGTCTTAGAGAAGGAAGGACTGTACAAGGTCACACAGACAGGAGTGTGGGCTCACAAGGCCCAATTACCACCTGACCTCTTTTCACCCTGCTACATAGCTATCCAGGAAGGCATCATCCCACCCCGAGATCACACCTCACCCCAGGAGCTAGATCACAAAGGTCACACACAGATGTGCACGCTGCTGGGCTCTGCTTTGTGTCTGTGGTGATGGAATGACAGGTTCTCACACTGGAAAAAAAGACACGCAGCCAGTCCACAGAGTTGAGCTTTTGCCTCTTCTGGTCACTCCTGCTTGCTCTGGGGAGAGAACCCAAGAGTGTTCCTGGTTATCCTTTGGGACCAAGGACTCTAACAGCTCCAGTCTCCCCTCAGACTTGCAAGGGCTGGATTGGAAAGGAAGAGATAAGACCTGAGGGGTTGAAAGGCCCTTTGTGTGGAGGTCAGAGGTCAGAGGTCGCTAGTTTAGACCACTTAGCGTAAGGTCCTATTCTCTGAGATGCAAGGGCAAAGCCTGGGACGAAATGTCCATGGAAGGGAGCAGGAAGCCAAGTTGGACTCTGTTCATTCCGGGCCACTTTCACCTCCCTCTGCTGAAGGTTATGACTACAGCTCGGTTCTCCAGTGTAGTGACTCACTACAGGAAAATGACATGTGACGAGAACCTGGCTGTCATGGGACCGCTTGCCAGGGGTGCCAGGACAGTGGTGGCATTGTTCAGAGGAGGCTCAGGAAATCAAACATCCGGAGACAGTATGCACAGTCAACTCTCCCACAGGCTGGGAGAGAACAGAGCCTCCTCTCCATTGACCAATCTGTGTATTTACTTGTAAAGGGCACATGGGTATTTATTCCCTTAGGTCTCGAGTGTGAAGTTTCCAATGCACTAAGGCAGGTAGAAGGGGCCATTAACCGTGAAGGTGTTTTGCCTGACGTCACTTGAGGGTCTATCCTCCCAACAGCCCTTGAGATAAGTGCTCATCACCAAATCTTATTTTGTAGCTGAGGAAATGTAAATACACAGAAGTAAAAGCATTCATCTAGACCTTCTGGCTACTGAAGATGCCATCCTGGGCCCATGTTGGCAGGGAAATACACTCCCCGAGAGATTACTGGAGAGACCACAGGATGGCTCCATGATTCTGTTATCAAGCCCCAGAAGGCACAGGGATGGCTGGCTATCTCACCTTTGGCCATAGAGCACAATCCTCTCCCCAGTCCTTCCTGGGTAAGGGTATTGATATTGTCCTGCCGTAGAACAGCCCCTTGCCCAGTGCCAACTTTAGGAGGATGAAGCAGGGGCCAACCAAATATTCCAGATCTTGGGCAATTTTATCTCTTTTCTTAGTATTTACAACTCCTCCCCAGGCGTCCATCTCTCAGCCTCGCCCCAGACCTTGGCGATGACCATGGCCTCAAATCTCTTCTAATGGCAAAAGCACCCAGCCTCCCTTCCTCCATCCCATCCTCTTCCTTTCTGTGTGGTTGAGCTTAGGGACCAACAAAGATTCCAGAGCCACCTCAGCATCCATCAGCCACTCTGAGATCCTGGAGACATTTGGTTCTGCCCAGCACCACCCTTCATGTTGGCTTGCCACTTCCTGTTTTTAGTCCTATGTAGTCATACATGTTTTGCAACCTAGTTTTAAGAAGGGTTCAACCTCTCCTCTAGCCCACCACCCAGCAGAGGTGGTGAAAGAGAAAAGTTATTAGGATATGGGGGAAGTGGACCTGTTCAGCAATAACTCTTTGGGGGTGAGTTTTATCTTTGTCAGCAGTTCTATCCCACAGCAAACACCAAATTCGATTCAGCAGCTGCAAAAGTCCTCTAGGCAGGCAGACAACATTCACACACTGGCAGCTAAAGTCCAGTTCTTTCAGGCAGACACCAGACGTGAACACCAACCAGCCTAAGGTGAGGCCCCCGGAAGTACCAGGCTGCTACAGGAACCTCATGAGCAGTTTCTCTCAGGGGCAACGTTACCACACGTTGAGCTCAACAACGCTATGTAAGGCAAACCAATACATGCATGTTGCTAGTAAAGAATAGCAAGGTGGGGCTGGAGAGATGGCTCAGCGGTTAAGAGCACTGACTGCTCTTCCAGAGGTCCTGAGTTCAATTCCCAGCAACCACATGGTGGCTCACAACCATCTGTAATGAGATCTGATGCCCTCCTCTGGTGTGTCTGGAGACAGCTACAGTGTACTTACATATAAATAAATAAATTAAAAAAAATAATAATAGCAAGGTGGAGTAACCAAACCAATGCTCAGTGCTCGTCCCCCACTGTCTGTGGAGTCATATTTAGACTCCTCCATCACAGGTCCTTTCACATGTTTGCTATATCAAAGCATCCTGTCACCTGTGTCTGCTTCAGGAACATTCTTTCACATGTCTGCTTTAGCAAGACATCAACTGTGCCCCAGCAAAACATCATTTGACCTAACCGACTTTCCAAGGAAACTAGAAGTTTCCACTTCAGTCCTAGGTCCACCTAGTGTACAGAGCCACCTCTTCGGCTGCTACCTGGGTATCTCTGTTCACACCTGAAGGTCAACCTGGGCCCCAGGGGTCTACGTGCCTTCCTGCCCTCTCCCCATCCTTCTGTGAGGGCCCTAAAGGTACCATTACTTTCTACTTTTATTTCTTAGGCCTAATATGGTCACACAGGTGGCCAGTCAATATTAATCGAATGTAGAAATGATGGATGATAAGTGACGTTGGCTCTGCTCTGAAAACATCTGGAGCTACGGAAATGGCTCAGTAAAGTGCTCACTGCACTGCACAAGCATGAGGACCTGAGTTCAAATCCCCAGCACGTACAAAGTCGAGTTGGAGACAGGAGTGAGTACCAGGTTCAATGAGAGATTCTGCCTCAAAACAATGTGTGGGCTGAGGCTATAGCTCACGGTGCTGCTTGTTTGAGGCCCTGGGTTCAGTCCTGAGTACTGGGCAAAAATAAGTTAAAAACAGTGAGTGCCAAAGAGGAACAGCAGCAGGCATGGTGGACACACCCACCAACACAGCTTAAAAGAAATAAAACATTCTGCATGTCAGTCAATTCAATGTGACACGTTTTATTCTCACTGTATAAACAGGCCTCTGTACCAGACAGAACCAGAGCATGGAACAGTCAAACCACTTCATGACAAGCAGAGGACCAGAACAGGCAGGTGATTAGTGTGCCTGTATTCAAGACGAGCGAGGTGCCCCCTCCTCCTCCTCTGGCTGGGGATGCAGGCCCAGCATGAAGGGGTGCAGTCAGTGCACCTCCTCTTCTGTCTTAAGAACCCCAGGCCCCTCCTTTGCCTCGAGTCTGGTCAGCCCATGGGGCTATTTGGAGGCACCCTCACTGGCATTGTCCTTTTGAGCCAATTAAACCGTTATCACTGTCTGAGCAAACAGCTGAGACCTCATGGAAAATTCAGTACAAGCTCATCTCATTCTATTCATCTTCAGTGTGAGCAGAGGCTTCCTAGAAAACCAGGTCTCTGTCACTAGCGGTTTCCTGTGTCGCTTCTGTTAGAACCCACCTGATCCTGTCTCTGACAGAACAATTGGTTGCTATGGAAATGCCTGCATCACCCAAGGCACGAGCCTGAAAGAAGCAAGAATGTGCACATGGGGGACAGGGCAGTGTGGGGCGGAGCTTCAGGGACTCTAAGCATGGCTTGGGGCTTGATGCATGCTCACCATCATTAAACTATAACCCCAGCCTGAGGTGGGCTTGTAGGAAGCATTTATTCACACACACACACACACACACACACACACACAGACAGACACACACAGACAGACACTCTCTCACACACACACACACACACACACACACACACACACACACACACACACTGTATTTTGGCCATGTTCCTATTTTCTCTTTTACCTCTTCCCACTCACCCCACCAACCCCCTTCTTCCCATCCAACATCCCCCCTCACACTTCCACGTGTTTCTGTGGGGCCTCTTGTTGGCAACGTGTGCATGAGAGTGAATTTACTTGATCAAGGACAACACAACAGTGGCTCCATCCCTGAGGAGTATGACTGGCCCTCCCCCCAGCAACCATTAACTTGCTTATGCTCCTCAGGGAAGGGGTGAGGGAGGGGGCTTACGAGCCCCTCCCCCTTCGTAATGGATCCATTGAGTGCGGCTTTCTACACAAGTGACCAGTCCATCTTGGCATGCCTAGTTTGCATAAGCACTTCCTACCACTTCCTACCTAAGGCTCAGTGTGGGTCCTGATGTGTGCACAGAATTCATTGTGTCAGGGAGAAGCATCTATTTTGACACCATGGTTATTCCAGTTTGGGCTCTGACATGCATAACTAACCAGCCCAGACATGATCCCAAGGGCCTGCCTGCTGCTGGGAAGTATAGGAGAACCCACAGGAGCAGGGCACCCTATCCCACACCCGTCTCATCATGCCAGGACTCCTCGGCATGTGACCAGATGAGCTTCAACCCAGCAAGCCTGAGAACTGTGGGGATAGAGCAGGTTCCCAGCCTGCTCAGGAAGAGCGGGGGAAGCTGATGAAGCCCTTCCATGAATCTCTCCTAGCAGGACTCCATAGCTCCAGTTCATGAAGTAGGTGTTAGTGACTTTTAAGTTCTTAGTAGCTTTCTTTCCTGAGTGTACAAGAGAAAGGAAGCACCCCCACAGCCTTCCACAGGGAGCAAAAGATATTCCAGGTCTTATGTTTGGTTAGCAACTTCATAAGAAGTCCTATGCTACCTCCACAAAGTTCAGCATTCAGTTCAGGCTGTGTAGCTCACCACAAGATGGGTTCACCAACTTGGAGACAGAGCCACAGGCTGGTGTTTGAAATGATTGAAAGACCTTTCCATGCCCAATAAGAGCCCAATGACAGGCAGGGGCCAAATGTTTCTTTGCTCAACATCTGGGCCAGAGGTAATTACAGTTTCCAAACCCAGGAGTTCAGTGGGAGAGATAGAATGAGATCCCAACACCAGAACCCCAGCTTCAACCTGAGGCCCATCAGCTCTGACAGGCCGCAGCTGTCTCCCCCTGAAAGCCTCTATGTCAAATAAGAGGCCACTGGAGACCCCAGAGTATGTGGTATTGTCCTGAGGTCTACTACAGCCAAGTGGCTTCTTCAGTGTGCTGCCGAAAACCCAACAGATTGTGAGGAGAAGGACGGGGAGGCAGCAAGAGGAAAGTTCTAGATCTGCTGAAGGTTCTAAATCAGGTGGACTCGGAGGTAACTGCATTACAGGAAAGACTGAAGGGTTAATATGAAGCTGGCGGAAACCCAAAGAGAACAATTAGGAAGGTTAAGGGGCTTAATATTAGATTAGTTGCTGTGAGGATAAAGTCCACAGCTTCCAGAATAGAAGTCTGACTCAGAAATCATTTTAGTTGATAGCTCTGGGTCTTTTCTTGTTGATAAGTCTCTCTTCCTGGTAACCAACAGGGGAAAATACCATATATTCATGTACCACTCATGTTCCTTCCCTGCCCTTTCTCTACTGCTTGGAAATGTCTGGTTTCCTTGGGTCTTAGGAGATCCTACCCATATTGGATCCCCTGGGAAGGGTCCCCTTAGTGTGATCTGTGATCCTGCATCTTTGTGGTGGATATATTCTTGGGATCGATCAGACAACAAATGGTTTCTGACATCAATAGCTCAGCCCAGGAGAGATTTGGGGGTTAACACAAACACAGGGAAGCAGCTTAGGCAGCTGAGGAGACAGAAAAAGTTAAAGAAGTTCAGCGGATCTCAAACCTAGCAGTGCTTTCATTTTCCTTGTGAGAGGTTTCACATGCAGATTCCAAGGCCGAAAGAGTTAGAATCTAGCCAGGAGCAGCATGGGAGTTTGCATACCCTGACACTCTTCGGATGACATCATGGCCAGCCTGGTTCAGAGACCACTTGCTCGGGGCCACAAGGAAGAAATGCAAGGTAAGGAGGGCAGGGACGCCCCATATCTGGGGCGTGGCCATTTATGTGACTTCCTAGTTCCTATCCAGCAAGTGAGCTTCCCTGGTCTCGCCTCACTCTGTAATCCCCACATGGGGTGCCACACGCAGTTTGTGGGAGCAGAGTTAAATTACAAAGTCCATTCCCTCCTCAGACCCTGAAACCAGTTCAGGTTTTAGAGACCTGGCTAGTGGAGGCCATGCCTGCTCCCCCAAATGAACCAGCCCAAAGCAATCCAAGCATGATTACACAAACCTGGGCTGAACTCCAGCCCATTCAGTTTTGAACTGTATTCCTGGGTACCCTAGGGTTCCACATGAACTCTCAAAGACCATGGAGAGGAGAGGGCAAAGGCTCAGTGGAAAGCCTGCTGTAAAAGAGATTTAATTTCCCGTCCCCAGGCTCCTGGAATAACGACTCAGAGACTTAACATATATTTACAAACAACTTAACAATAAATTTTGGCACATTCTCCGACTAGTTCATAAATAAATATCACATTTATTCTGATCTAAGTTTTGCCATGAGGCAGGTTACCTCCACTCAGGTGTCTGCTTGGTTTCTGGGAGTCAAATCCTCCCGCACCAGGCTCTGTCCCAGAATCCTTTCTGCCTACCGGATGTTCCGCCTTCTATTCTACCCTTTCCTATAGGCCATAGGTGTTTTTATTGACAAGTGAGGCATCCATACAATACACAAGATATCCTCTCTACAGACTGCTGACCTCCTCTGCCTCTGGTTCCCTTACTTGGGATGTTGCTATAGCGATTACCTGTCAATCCATTTCCCAGATGCTGCCATTGCTATCCCAACCCCAGGGCCTTGTTACTTTCCATCCAGTGTCCAGCATGGTTGCTTTCAGACCTGAGGCCAGTCACGTCTCTCTTCTATTCAAGATCTTACCTTGGGTTTCTGTTACACACAAATGTCAATCCAAGGTCATCGCTGTGGCCTGTGCATGCCTACGTGATCTCTCCCACCTGCCTTGTCTTCAATCTTGCAGGTCGCTTTCAGACCTACCTGTACCAAACAGGCTTCTACGCAACTCCCGGTACTTCCTTTTCCTTCTGTCCAAAGTACTTGCCTCACATACGTTAGGCAAGTGTTCTGTCGCTGAGCTAAGTTGCCCAGGCTGGTCTTGAGCTTAGTCTACTCAAGACAGGCAAGCTTTGAACTTGCAATCTTCTTGACTCAGTTTCTCAAGTTGCTGAGATTATAAACACATCAAACCGGGCACAGCTCTTTTGTTTTCCTTATTGCCTTTTAGACAATGAACCCTTCCAGACTCACTGGCCTTTCCAAAGCAGGCAGCGAGGGTTGGTAAAACAAAGCCCCTAGGCCAAAACCAACTCACTGCCCATTAAATTGCCCATTATACTAAAATAAAGTTTTATTGAAACACAGCCATACTAGTCTGTTTATATATTGTCAGTTCACTCGCTGTGTGGCCCTTTATAGAAAATGTTTGCTACGCTCTGCTCCAAGTAACAATGTGGCTAACTCAGAGTGTTACTTTTAAAGGTGTCTCCCATTTGTGCTGGGTTGTTTCCTGTCAACTGGACACAAGCTAGAGTTATCAGAGTGGACGGAACCTTGATTGAGAAAATGTCTTTATAAGATTGGGCTGTAGCCAAGCATGTAGGCGTTTTCTTAATTATTGATCAATGGGAGGATCCAGCCCACTGTGGGTGGTGCCATTTGTGGGCTGGTGGTCCTGGGATCTACAAAAAAGCAGGCTGAGCAAGCCAGGGGGAGCAAGCCAGTAAGCAGCACCCCTCCATGGCCTCTGCATCAGCTCCTGACTCCAGGTCCCTGTCGTGTTTGAGTTCCTATACTGAATTCTTCAATGATGAATAGTCATGTGAAATAAACCCTTTCCTCCCCAGCTTGCTTTTGGTCATGGAGTTTCATTATAACAATAGTGATCTGACTAATAACACCATTCACCTCCACTTTTACTGGAAGTCATTTTGAAATTAGTCCCAACTGTTCTACAGATGAAGAAACCGAAGCCCAGAAAGGAGATGGCTTGCCCAAGATGACACAGCCAGCAAGAGGCAAAACTAGAAACCAAGCCCAGACACCAGCTCTCTGAAGAGGGCTTAGTGAACAACCTCAGCTGTTGCTGGAGCCTGAATCTGCCTCTTGATCTGCCCAGCAGCAGAGCAGTGGCAGCTCTCAGTGTTGAATGTGAGAAAGACATAGGAAGCAACTGTATATTATGTAGATACCCATGAGTAGTCTCAACTAGCAGTGAATGTCACCAGGAGCTTCCTGTGCATAAGAAAGAAGGCTAGCTGACAGGAGGCTGTCCACTGAAAGCCAGGTTTGGCTTCTGTAAATCTATAAGAGTTAGTCATATAATTGATCAAGCCACAGCTGCCTTCCCACCTAGGCTTCGACTGGCCTTTCTCTGCTTGCCAAAGGGCTGCTCTAGAACGTGAACTGCTGCCACATCACTTGTGTGAGAGTGCCCTCTAGTGTCCGTGTCTGGTATTGCCTCCAGTGTTGCTCTCTTCAAAGTTCCCAGAAGAGGCTGTTACATGCATAGCCTAACAACATTATCATTCCATGGGCTTCCCTTCAGTCCCGGCTCTGTGGCCGGCTCCATGAACTTTCATAGGTTTTGGAGTTCAGGTTGCAGACAAATTTGACTTTGCACAACAACTGGACACTTGGGAAGTGGTCTCAGTTGCCTTCAGCCAAGCTTTGTTTCAGAAAGTATTTGTGTTGTTAGTTTGGGATAGTTAATTTTTGGGGAGAATTTAAAATATTTTTATTGAATTTTATTAATTTATTTTGTGTTGGGGGGTATGCACATGTGCTACCATGCTTTTGTGGAAGGCAGAGGACAACCTGAAGTAGTCAGTTCTCAATATGTGTCCCACAGATCAAATTCAGACTCGGTGCCAAGTGCCTTGAACTTGCTGATACACCTTAGTGTCCTCAATTTCTGGGGAGGGGAATGTTCGGGATAGGGTCTTGCTATGCACCTTAGGCTGGTCTTGAACTCCCTGTCTTCCTACCTCTACCTGCTTTGTACGGGGATAATTGGTGTGAACCACCACCTAAGCTGTCATTTTGCTATATTTTAATTGTTTGTCAATACTATACATTGGGATTGTAGCACGACTGGAAGGACCAGGCCATACTTGTTTTGAGTCCTTGTGCTCAAAAGTACTCAGAAGCAATAGCTGAGGCCCAGGAGCTGCTGTCCCATCTGATAGGCAAGCAATTCTGTAGAGGTAAAAAGTCCACAACTTCCTGTTGCTGATTGCTTCCCACTTAATCATAGAGAATCATCCTTATGAGAGCTGATGACCTGGGGGGCAGGCCCCTGCCCAGGTGCTCTCACTTCATGGGCTGATTACCAATTTGCAGATGGGACTCGAGTTCGAAGCTCTAAGCAGCTTGCCCAGGGCCCAACAACAAGCATTGAGTCTATGTGTCAAAGTGCCATGGCCAGAGAGGCCTGGACTTTACCCAGAAAACAGCAGCCGTCGGACCACACCTCCCTCAGTGCCCAGGATTGCTCTGAATTCCACCTATGGGCCTGAGCATCTCCCCTGTGGAAGAATGGAGTCCTTTCAGCGTTTCAGGTCACGTGACCGATTCAGGAAGAAGTTCCCAATCACCAGGTTTCCCTTTCTTTCTGTACACAATGAATTTGAGAACGGTTAACCTCCTGCTTTACCATGAAGAAAGGCAATGGCTGAGGGTAAATACACATGTTCCCTTTGCTTTCTCTGAACATCTGCCTTGAGAGCTTTCCGATGCTGGGTGTCCGATGATCTGAGGTCCTCTGAAGGGCCCCAAGGGGCATAGCTTTGACATGGGGTTTAGGACTGAACTCTGAGCATTTCGCCTTCCAGATTTCCCCTCTGCCCTGTGCTTAGCCTGATCAGCTGTTTGAGAGGTAAAAAGCTAATGAACTCCTTAGATCTCAACCATCATTTACTGTTATCCCCCTGTGGGAGTAACCGTGTACTCCTAGGAGACTAAGGCCCATCTCTTGAGCAAAACCAAAGGCTTCCAGGCCCTTTCTCCAGGCCCTTCATCCTTCCCCTCCTCCTTCCCGTATTTACCTCCCTGTCTTCTAGTTCTTGTGACACTCTTGTCCCCATCTACTGAGGCTTTATTAGTCCTGTTCTCTGCTAGGAAAACTCCCCTCCCCCACCTCCCGCCCTCAGCCCATAGCTGCTCTTCTGACCTGTGGCTCTGTTTAGCCACCACCTCACAGGTGGCATCCCACGGGCCTCACAGCCCCGCTCAGTTCTGCAGCAGCCACCCTGGCACCCCGGGACTCTCCTTACATCAGGCCTACAGTCCTGCGCTTGTTCATTTGATGACCATGTTCCACCCTACCAGGCCATGAGGTCCAGGATGTCCTCATAGAGGAGCTGTATCTGTTTCTACTCACTCTTGCACCTCTAGTGCAGGGCATAATTCAGTTTTGTAGAGAGGAAGTAGACAGGGTGGGGGAGGAGAAGGAACTTCAATGACATGGTCCCAAGCTTATGCCAATTCAGCCCAGGACTTTCCACTCACCGTGGCATGAAAACCATTCCTGAGTGGAAACTGGTCTCGGGAGTTGTGCTCTTTTCTGGGCTGGTGATACCCGGTAGCCCAAAGTACACTGCTGTCTCTGCCCATGACGGGAGGGAGATGTGAGTGTCGTTCAAGTGAGTGTTGCTGCTACACTTGGATAGCCTTGCAGTTAGATGCATTCAGGGCTTGAGCAGCTGATGGTTCTGTTGTTGTCGTCGTTTAACACAATTCCAGTGTCTGCTGGGGCATCCGTATTTCTCCAGGTGGCGTTGAGCCAGCCTAAGAAACGCATGACCTAGCAGAATGCTGGGCCCACGCTTCCAAGCGGGCCCATTTTTTTTTTCCATTCTGAACTTACTTCTAGCTGAGGCCCCTGCTGGCCTTTCTGAGCTGGGGTGAATGATTCCCTCCCTCCCCTGGGTGATGATGCTTTCAGAGATACACCTGGGCTGTCCCCCTCCCACTGCCCACAGAGGTGGCATGGGATGTTTAAGTGGAAGAAGGGAATTCTGCCACATGGAGAACTAGGCAGTGTAGGTATCCCAGGCAGGACTTCCATGACGGGAGGGTGACCCTGCCTTCCCTGGCAGTACTGTGGTGGGTTTGCTAGCTGGGTAACCAGCCTAGGATGGGGAGGAGGAGGAGAAAGTAAAGGGAAAGCACTCAGAACACTATTTGGTGAGGGGCCCCCCCCCATTTTACAGGTAATAAAACTGAGTCCAAAAGTTGAGTTAGCCAAAGTCACATAGAAGTCAATAGGATAACTGGTTGCAGATTCTGCACAATCTTCTTTCTTTTCCTTTACATGGTCTCATATAGCCCAGGCTAGCCTCAAGCTCGCTATGTGGCCAAGGCTGGTTTTGAACTCCTGCCTCCACCTCCCAAGTGCTGAGATTTCAGATGTTGACCGCCATGGCTGGTTCAGATTCTGAGCAAAGCCTTATTCCATGAGGCAATACAGGCTCAAAACAGAACAAAATGCCTGCATGCCTCCCCAGAAATGCGAAAACCAGCACAAGGAAGAACCAGATGGAACTGGAATGAGCGGTTACGACCGGAAGTTCACAGGAAGCTGCTGACCCAGGGTGCCACATCCCCCAACTGAATGATACCAGATAGCAGACAGAGAAGAGGGGGCAGACCAAAATCCAGGGTTAAAAAAGGCCCCACTAGCCAGACATGGTGCTGTACACTGGTGATCTCAGCGCTGGGGAGGCTGAGTCAAGAGGCTCATAAATTGAAGGCCAACCCGGAAAACAGAAAGTTGGGGGAAAACATAGGACCTTCATTTAACCACTACACAAATTCAGTGTGCAGTCTTAATTCATATTCTTGTGATTTGTCTAACCCAAATCCTTCTGCCCTCAGTTGCTTTCTATTGCACTAATAAACACCATGACCAAGAGCATCTTGGGAAGGAAAGGTTTCTTTGGTTTACACTTCCGGTTCACACCGGAAATCAGGGAAATCAGGGCAGAGCTTCAAGCAGAGACTGTGGAGGGGCACCGTGCACTGACTTGTTCTCTCCTTTCTTACACAGCCCAGAACCTCGCACTTAGACACAGCACTACACACAGTAAGCTGTGCTCTCCTATATCAATTAACAATTAAGAAAGTGCCTCACGGACATGGCCAATCTGGTGGAGGCAAGGCCTGGAGGGAGGCTCCCTAACATAGCTCTGGGCTGCGTCAGGTCGACAGCCGAAGACAGGGAGAGACGGTCCTTCCTTCTTAATTCTTTCTTAGCAAACTACTTTCTCTGGAAACATGAGTTCTTTTGCAAGCATACAGCAAAGACTCAGTGAGAAGTTAGCATGGGGGGCGGTTGTACATCTCAAAGGAGATGCAGTGCCCCTCCATTGGTCTGAGCGCAGCAGCTTTGCCACTTGGTACTGAAAGGGGACGACGAGGTGGGGGGTGGAGGATGGAGAGTTTCGTAAGTGTTCTCACCAAGAGAAAGCACCTGCCAGGGGCCTCTTCCAGGGTGGGTGACTTTGGCACTGAATGTTCCAACCTTCTTTTCTTAGCCATAGAGGCCGAGATTCCCAGTCTCTTCTTGTTCTGTGACAGGTTTCATGTAGACCAGCCGTTCTCAACCTGTGGGTCGCAGTCCCTTTGGGGGTTGCAGATCTTGCACTGTCAGATACTTACATAATGACTCACGACAGTAGCAAAATTACAGTTATTAACAACAAAATAATTTTATGGCTGGGGGGATCACTTAACTGCATTAAGGGGTCGAAGTAAATAAATTAGGAAGGTTGAGAAGGACTGACGTAGCCCAAGCTGTCATCTAACTCACTATGTAGCCAAAGGAGACCTTGAATTTTTTTAATCCTCCTGCCTCCACTCGCTGGTTGCTGGGATCGACGTGTGTCACTGCCTGGCAACCTCTAAGACATCTCAGCACAAGCCTGGGAGTAGAGGCCGAGAGATAAAAAGATGGTTGGGTGTCACCCGAGAGAGAAGTGGTGGGAGAGACAGCCAGTGTGGAGGTTGCCGTGTAGCTGAGTCACACGTGTATCAGGTGTGTGTGGGGACTGTGCAGTGCACACTTGTGACGTGTCCAGGGATTGCCTCCACTCTTTCATGTTTAATACCAGCAACCACATGGAAGTGGGCGCTACTGTTCTGCTACACAGATGTAGAGACAAGGTGCAGGAAAGGACCCTTGCAAGCTTACACATGGAGTGACTGAGGTTTGAAGCTTGGTCTGCTGATGCAGCCCCATAGAGGACTTTCGTGGCCTCATAGGCACAAATCAGAGACTGACCTGAAGGCAGGGAAATGTCCCAGGCCACTCCCTGCTTGGCGCTGCTCTGGGAAGTCCCGTTGCTTACACACACACACACACACACACACACACACACACACACCACATGCACACACACAGAGAGACACACACACACACATACCACACCACACTACACACACACACACACACACACAGAGACACACACAACATACACACACATACACATACACACACACACACACACACACACACACACACACACCCATACTGTGCTTTTTGTTGTTGTTTGGCTAATTGGCTAGTTCTTTTTCTTTTAATGATTATTTGTTTTATTTTACGTGCATTGATCCTTTGCTTGCAGGTCTGTCTGGGTGAGGGTGTCAGAATGTCAGATCCCCTGAAACTGGAGCTACAGACAGTTGTGAGCCACCTTGTGGGTGCTGGGAATCGGACTCGAGTCGTCTAGAAGAGCAACCAGTGATCTTAACTGCTGAGCCATCTCTCTCACCACCAGTTGGTTAGTTCTTTAAGAGAGTCCTGCTATGGAGCATGGGCTTGTATCAACCCTAAGTTCACGGTAAACCTCCTGCCTCAGCCTCCAGAGTGCTGGAATTACAGGTATATGTTAGTCTACCCAACTCAT
This sequence comes from Rattus rattus, assembly GCF_011064425.1. Lineage (NCBI taxonomy): Eukaryota > Metazoa > Chordata > Mammalia > Rodentia > Muridae > Rattus > Rattus rattus. The sequence goes on from NC_046156.1 coordinate 56,574,307, forward strand.
CATCATGTTCTTGGGGGAAGAGAAGTACAAGCCAGCATGGAGTAACACCGCCATCCTGCAGGGCAAGTGGTAGTCTCTGCTGCCCCCTTAGCCAGCGAGACTTTTACCTTCACACTGAGACCTCAGAGACATTTGTACTTATAACTCCTCAATGCTCTCTGGGACGTCCACTGGCCCCTGTGAGGCAGGTGGGGTTGATGTGATGGCTTCAGGGGGCTTCTGACTCGATGGCGGCAGGCACGTGATCTGTGGGGTTGCCTCAGCTTCTGCACTCACAGCACCTGCCATCGAAGAGTCCCCCTTCCCTTCACCTGTGGGCCACAGGCTGTGGCCGCTCAGATCTCTCTGCATTTTGTTCTAAGAGGTTCTCGTTATGGGAAAGCTGATGGGGGGAGGAAAGAATGTCAGCAAGAGCAGAAGCACTGATTACAAGGTTCTGCCCTCGCTCTGGGGCCTGAGCCAATAATAGTGACAGCCTCTTAAGTACACCCACCCTTCAACTTGCTGTGACGTTACCCCTCCCTGTGATGCCCAGCTGAGGGTGTGAGGCAACGTCTGGGCGGGCTGTCCACTTCAGCTGACCAGATGTCACTTGACACAGTGACCCTTGCTAACAGTATGTGTTACCCCTCCCACCCAACCTCGGGCCCTGGGAAGCCTTATATGGCTGAAACCAGCCGTCTGGTCCCCTGGGCAGCCTCAGGAAAGTGCCCACACCCAATGTCAGCACTGATCCTTCCCGTTTCCCTTTCAACTCCCACCCAGACCTCACTAGGAGCCCAGCCTCAATCAGAACCAACTCAGTCCCCAATGGGGACAGCCCTTCTGGGTGGCTCTCAGGCTAGGGGCATGGAGTCAGGCACACTGGAGCTAAATGATTCTACACTAGCTGAATCTGACCTTTGCCCTGCTGCCTCACGTCTATAGTTCTGCTTTTCCATCAGTACCAACAACTGCTACTGCCAAGGCGTAGGAAGGGCTGAGAGGCAACCACTACACTTAGCATAGAACCGAACACAGAGAATGGCAGTGTGTGTGTGTGTGTTTGTGTGTGTGTGTGTGTGTCTGTCTGTCTGTCTGTCTGTCGGCATGTGAGTTTGTGTGTCACTTTGAACTGACTTCACATTTTCATACCATACTAGTTTGTGTCCTACATGACTCATAATTTCTATCGTTGCCCGTATTTTATAACTTCTTGCACTTTCTAGGCTCTTCTACATGGTATACGGGCCTTCTAAGCCTTTGTTTTCTGTCTGTTTTGAATGGTTTCTGATAGCAACAGAGTAATATTTATTACCACCTAAGTCTAACCCATCAGCACAGAACTGAAAGCTATGATTCTGTGTGTATCAAGTTTTCCCTTTCTGCTTTATTTTCAGTGCTGGGGACAGAACCTAGGGTCCTGTGCTAGGTAAGTGCTTTACTACTTTGCTATTTGAAATATTAAATGCTCATACTGACTATGTAAAAAGAAGTAAAAACCCATGGCTGTGTGCATGGGGTGTATTCTACATTTTTGTTTACAGTGGGAGGCAAACGCAAGGCACACAACCTTCAAATGCAGAGGGCTCAGGACTGATCTTCAGATATTTAAAAGGATAATTTGGCAATGCCCTCAGATAATTTGGCAATTCATGAATAATTGAGATCAGACCAAGTGCAGAAAACTCGAGTGTGAATCTACTGCATTTATAAAGTCATGGCACCTTCCCCACGTGTGGCTGATACATGGTACCTTCCCCACATGTGGCTGATACAGGGGTAGGGGAAGGACGTCAGGATCCAGGCCCCATTACTGTCCTGAGCTCTGCTAGCTGGACAGGCTTGGGCAGAGAGGGGAAGAAGGAAAGGAGAGGACAGAATGCACTGAAACAGATGCAAAATTCAAGCTCTAATCTCATTTATGAACAATGTATGACAGGTATAGGAAGGTTCACTTATCTGTCTGTCTGTCTGTCTGTCTGTCTCTTTGTTTCTTTGTTTTTCGAGACAGGGTTTTTCTATGCAGCCCTAGCTGTCCTGGAACTCGCTCTGTAGACCAGACTGGCCTCAACCAAGAAATCCCCCTGCCTCTGCCTCTCCAGTGTTGGGATTAAAGGTGTGTGCCACCACGCCTAGCTTCCTCAAGATCCCTTCCTCAAGATCTCAACACAGAGCCCAGATCTTCACTTCGAGCAAGCCTCTTTTGGGGGCTTGCAGTATCTCTCCCTTCATATAGTACCACACCCTGTGTGCCATTTCTAATTTAGCCTTTGTAGAGGAGGTGAAAATGTGGTGGGCGCACAACTTCAGCGTGGGGGCATTTTAAGTGTGCCAGCCCCCTTCACCTCTTCCGTTGTCTTGCCTACACCCCATTCAACAATCATCTTCTGAGCATCTCTCCTCTAGTAAGTCTTTGTGAAGCTGTCAGCTCATGATGTTTTGCAGACACAAGGCCTCCCTTTCTTTCGCTATCCTACCTCAGCAGTTACCTGACATGGAGGAGAACAGAGGTAGCATAAGAGGCTCAGCAGCGCTGCTCCCCTCAGCGTGCACAGCGACAGGAAGATGTCTGTGCCGCCTACGGTGGTGACGTGGGCTGCCTTCTGGCCTGAACAGCCAGTACACCCACAGCAGGCAGAGGGAGTGTGCTTCATAGAGAGGAGTGTAAGGTCATGTGACCTGGCGAGCCAACACTAGAAGCAGAACTTCTCCTGGAAGCCCTGTGTGCTAGGAGGTGACTCCTAATCTTCCTATCTGGCTGTGCTGTCATTGCCTCTGTAGTTGAAGTGCATGACCTCACGCTGTTGCTGGATCTCGACTGTCCTCCATAGGCCTCTGTGTGGAAAGTATCAGGGCAGACAGCCTATGGCACTGTCTTACTCAAGGTTTCTATCCCTGCACAAAGCACCATGACCAAGAAGCAAGTTGGGAAGGAAAGGGTTTATTCAGTTTATACATTGCTGTTCATCACTAAAGGAAGTCAGGACAGGAATCCACACAGGGCAGAAACTCGGAGACAGGAGCTGAGGCAGAGGCTATGGAGGGGTACTGCTTAGTAGATTGCTTCCCCTGGCTTGCTCAGCTTGCTTTCTTACAGAACCCAGGACCACCAGCCCAGGGATGGCAACACCCACGATGTTTTTAAAGGGATATGCCACAGCAGCAGTAACATCTGGGATATTTCATACTTGGACACATCTGTAGCAATGAGAGGCAACCAGGGACTCTACCCTGCCACAAGGTGCCATACTCCTGGGGAAGAACCCACTGAATGGGCAGGGACAAGGCTCTAAATATTGCTTCCTGGTCTCAGACTAGACACTAAGATCTAAATAAATCTGACGCCCCCTAGCTTCCATAACTATTTCTGATCTGAGTTCATATTTCCCTCAGCTGGTAGAAGATTGAAGCCCAGGCTTCTCTGCCCCACCCCCATCACGTTCTGGCGTAGTGGATAAAGCTCTTACGTTATGAAGGAGTGTATTATGTGTATTCCTTGCCCTGCACATACTGCCCCCGGGATATATCTGAAGAACACGCCTCTTCATGTATTAGGACCCAAGAAGGAAATGAGCTCACGCCCACAGAGCAGAGCAGGCCTTGTTGGGAACTGCAGAGAGATGCCCCCTGTATCAGACACTTCTCTCACTGCTGCGATCAAATGCCTGACCAAGAAAACTTAAGGGAGGAAGGATTTTTCACTCACAGTTCAAAGGGATACAGTCCATCATGGTGGATGAGGTGGCAGCAGGAACGAGAGGCCAGCTGGTTACACTACATCCACAATCAAAAAGCAGAGAAGGAGGGATTCTTGTGCCTAGTTCAACTTCTACTTTTTTGTTCAGCCAGGATTCCAGCCCCTGGAATAGTACCACCCATGTTTAGGTTGTTTCTGCCTGCCTCAGTGAACCTACAGAGGCTTGTCTCTTTGGTGAGTCTAGAACCTGTCCAGTTAATAACAATTGCTATTAACCACCACACCCGTCTGAAGACAAGTAATAAGAAACGGTTAGCACTGGGAAGATTGGGATCAAACTCAACATGGTAGGCAGAGAGCCTCCTCAGTGCTCTGTGAACATGCGAGGACTGCGCCCTCTGCAGGGCTCTGCTGGGAGTGTTCATCCATCTCTCAAACTCGAGAGTTCCCTGCTGTCACCAGTAAGTCCTTCTCTGCTCCTCTAGCCCTCCTTCGCTGGCTTCCCTAGTTCGTTCTTCTCTGTGGACCTTGGCATTGTTGTTTCCTGTAATGTTTAGCCATCCTCACCAAAGGCAGCTCCACGAGGTGGCTTGTTGTTGTTGTTGTTGTTGGACATTGGGCTGTTCACTGTTGGACTAATGAATTGGATGCCTTCATTCCTTTCCTGCAACACTGGTGCTGACCTGAGCTGCTCAGCCCCCTGGAGCTGGGTTGAAGAGTAACACATTTGTCTTGGGAACAAGGTTTAAGGAAGCATCAAACACCCTGTGGATTTTACTTGTAGAAAGGGTCTCATGTTGCCCAGGCTTGCCTCAAACTCGTTTTGTAGCTGAGGGTGACACTGAATGTTTGATCCTCCTGACTCTCCCTCTGGAGTGCTGGGAGTATAGATGTGTGTCATCATGCCCAGTTTCTAAGGTACTAGGATGGACCTTAGTGCATTGTGGTAATTACTATCTGAGCTGCATCTCCATCCCAAAATGAATAATGGTTTAACACAGCTTTTTCCCAGTAGTGGGGCTGAATTTACAGCCTCACACATGCCAGGCAGGCACTTTGCCACTAGGCCAGATCCTCAGTCCTCTACCTACGTTTTGGCTTGAGGCAGGGTTTCTCTAATGTTTTCCGGCTGGCCTTGAACTCACTCTATAGCCTGGCAGCTCTTGAATTTCTGATCCTTTTGACTCAGCCTCTTGGATTGCTGATATTTCAGACATGGCCACCCAGCCTGTTGTCGCAAGAATTTTCTCCCTAGGCAGGAACAAGGCAACTCCTTCCTTCTAGTGACAAACCCAAGTTGGATTCCACCAAAGTCGACCCTGGGGAACCCAAGGGTTAATCTGCATTAACCCTTACATGGGTTTGGAGTTTCTGTCAGGACTGTGAATGATCTTTAAGCAGCCACACCAGAAGGTCTACACCCAGCATGGATGACAGCTCCCTGTGACTGCACAGGTCGAGTTCAGCTTCTCCACTCCCCAACATACATTCATTAATATATGGCCTAATTAATTAATATATGTATTAGACCTTCCCCCAAGATCATGTAAAATTAGCACAAAATTGAATAAAACAGTTGGGAAAGGTGGCTAGAAACTCAAGTAAGAGTCCAAAGACACTTCCTAGTCACACTTTCTACAAGGGACCCTCAACAGTCAACAGGCTGAGCTGTAATGGTCTGTTGCAAGCAGACACAGCTGAGCTCACAAAGATGGCTGCTGTTTGGTTTGGAGGGTAGGGCTGTACAATTCCTGGTCACAATGCACCACTTTTTTTTTTTTTTATTAATTTTTTTTTTTTTTCGGAGCTGGGGACCGAACCCAGGGCCTTGCGCTTCCTAGGCAAGCACTCTACCACTGAGCCAAATCCCCAACCCCTATGCACCACTTTTTAAAAGGTCACAGCAAATGCAATGAAAAATGAAGAACAAAATGATAAAATATCATTCAGAAAACTTGCAGTGGAACGAAAGTTAATTAAAGACCATTAAACATCGGCACTTGGTCAGGAGAAATCCCCAAAGATGGCAAGGTTCTTAATTGATTAAATTAATTAAAACAAGATAAGCAAAGAAGTAGATATTGAAGTTTTTATTAATGGCCTTTCTTCCATTAATGCCAGGGAAGTAGTATTTTAATGTATTCTAGTTTTGATTTTTTTAATAAATAAAATATTTAAACTTAAAATAATGAAGAGTTTTAATATACTTACATTTCAATATTTTAAAGCTACCTTACTATTCTAGAACAATTAACTATTAATAAGAGGCATAAAGATATGCTGGTGAGGGCACACATATTTTTCTTTTGCTCCAGGCGCCGTCTGTGCTGGCTGGATGCCAGATCTCAGGAACCACGGGCCGATGAAGTAGTTTAATGAGCTGTCCCTCCCAGAAAGATGCCCGTGAAGTCCAACGTTACATCACAGACATAACACACAACTCGAGGAGAGTTGAGGGGACCCCAGAGGCTGGTGAAAGAGACCTTGGCGACTGGGGTGCTTTTCAGCAGCCTCCACATCCAGACCTGACGGCCAGCTCTGATGAGCTCTCTCCTTCCTCTGGCTTGTAGGTTAAGCGCTCCCGGCTGCTCTTTCTGAAGACCAAGGTTTAGTTCCCCGCACACACGGTGGCTCAAAGCTGCCTCTAACTCCAGTTCCAAGGGACCCAGTGGCCTCTTTTGGCCTCTGCAGGCACTGCATGTGTATGGTGTACTCACATACATGTAAGCTAAACACACAGAAAAGAACATCTGAAAAAAATACATTTAGAAATTCGTCCTCTCAGAACATTGTACTCCTTGGGTAAAAACTTTTTCAACTGCCTTCTCCGACATTGTTTAGTGGAGAGCCAACAGGCTGACACTGCGTACCAAGGGGGCTCTTGGTGCTATTTATAGCTTGTAATATGGAAACAGTGCCTTGGGAAATTACATTCAAGTACTAGTGCTCTCAAATAGCCCCTGTTCAAACTGGCAAGTGGAGATTTCTGCACTGATGGACTGCACACCAGCCACCGCTCACCACCGCTCACCACCACGCACCAAGTTATTCTATACACTAGCCACCACCATGCACCGAGCATTTGAAATGTGCCTACCATGAGGCCGAGGACTGAAATTTAACTTCAGGGGTATGTGCTGTTTTTGTTGTTGTTTAGTTCTTGAGGCTTACAATGTAGTCTTAGCTGGCATAGAATTCACCATAAAAACCAGGCTGGCCTCAAACTCCCAGAAATTCACCTGCCTCTCCCTCCCGAGTGCTAGGATTAAAAGCATATGCCACCATGCCAGTCTAACTAAAAATGTAGACTTAAAATATAAAAGCACGATTGTATTAAGTCACCACATGTGGCCCCTATATAGAAATGGTATGCTTGGGGAGGCTGAGATCTGGCTTGTAAATCTGATTGTAGGATCCCGGAAGCGAAGTGGATCTGGGTCTTAGATGCCACTCACTACCTCAGGGAGAATCTTCCTGTGGGGGGGAATCGGTTTGGCAATTTCACTTTGGTGATGGCTGGTGGGAATCACTTGCCCCTCGCACTTTCATCCTGGTTGATGTCTTTTAAGACTTAGGGGGTTCCTGGTCAGCAGGAAGGACAGGCTGAGACCAGGTCACCAGTTTTTCAAGGTACATGGCTGCCTCTAGTGCTCCAAGGGGACGGAGATGTTAGGAAAGCAACACCAGCATAATTACTACATGCTTCACGTCAACGTCCCACTTGGTACAGCTCCATCATCCCTGGACGGCGACCTTCACCATCCCGTGGAAGTGTGGCAAGTGGCCGGCAGCAGAGAGAGGCCCTTGGCAGAGTCTGGCTTCGGGCCAGAAGCAGAATGTGTTGAAACAGACCACAGCCACGGGGAGGCATTGGAATCAGTCCCGAGATCCCCAGGCTGTGTTACCAAGTCTACAGAGCGCTCTGTGACTCAAAGCACTGAGCTCTGTGGAGGACCTGGCACGGCAGACAGCAAAGAAGACAGGAGGGCTTTTGTTTCTTTTCAACTGCCTAAACCATCAAACTTCAAATTCTTCTTTGAGACGTTTAGTTTCTAGCCTTTGAAAAGTCAAGTTAAGTTTGAAATGAATTTTCTTAAGAAGCGTTTGCACCTTTTAAAAACAGAAAAACTCCGGTCACGGTGACAAGTAACAGAGCTGTTGTGAGCAGCAGCCTGGACCCTGAATAAACAGCACAAGGGAAGAAATGGAATTAGCCAGAATAATCAGAAGAGAGACTGTCAAAACAGGGCATGCTGCCATCCCAATACTGGAGAGACGAGACAGGGGCATTGCTACTGAGACCAGCCTGGGCTGCACAGCAAGACCTTGTTGCAAAACAAGACAAACAAGCCACCTATATTGGGGGCCAGAGAGACGGCTCAGCTGTTACGAGCACATTCTAGTCTCCCTTCCAGAGGACCTGAATTTGGTTCCCAGTACCCAAGTCAGGGAGCTCATAACTGACCATTAACTCCAAGCCCAGGGGGTCTGATGCCCTCTGCTGGCCTATTCAGGTACCTGCGTTCACATGTACATGTGTACACACACATACACACACACACACACACACACACACACACACACTCACACCCTACCCCAGCAGTGTTCCTACTTGAAATTTGCCCCTTTGATAAGATGTGTGTGTGCTTTTTTAGATTTATTTATTTACTTGATGAGAGTAGTCTTCAGACACACCAGAAGAGGGCATCAGACCCATCACAGATGGTTGTGAGCCACCATGTGGTTGCTGGGAATTGAACTCAGGACCTGCTGGAAGAGCAGTCAGTGCTCTTAACCTCTGAAATATCTCCCTAGCCCCCTTAGCTGTTGTCTTAACAAGTCTTGAGGTTGCAGTCAATTTATTTTTTGCCATGCTTTTTTTAATGTGTTTACGATTTTTGTGTTGATTTTGTGGTTTTAAACAGTTCCTATGTGTGGTGTTGAAGCATAGCTAGTCCCTAACTGCAAGAAGGCCATGATGGGTTACTAATAGATCGTGTGTGTTAGCCAAGCCTTCCCAGGTAGAAGCTGTAGTGTGGCTGGCTGCGAGCTCGTTACTAGTAAACGGACCGTCCGTGTGTTGGGGTTGCTCTTCTCATCCCTATGACAAAATACCTGACAAGAGTAACTTCCAGGAGGGGGAGGGGTTTGCTTGGACTCGCAGTTCAAGGATGCAGCCTGTCATGGTGGGGACGGCATAGTAGTGGGGTGAAGCAGCTGGTCACTTAGCAACCTCAGACAGCCAGGAAGCAGGGAGAGGTGAGTGCTGCTTAACTTGCTCTCCCCTTTCAATTCATTCTGAGGCCCCAGCCCTCAGGATGCTACCATCCTCAGAGGAGATGCTCTCCTAAGCCTCTATGAATAAACTGCCTTAGACATACCCAGAGTTTGTTTCCATGGTGACTGAAATCCCATCAAGTCGATAATCAACATTATCCATCTTTAAACAGAAGCATGGAGAAGAGCTGCCAGGGCTCAGGGGGTGACTAATGAAAATGCTGGGACCAGAGGTTCCTGGGACTCTAACCTACGCACCTTAGGAGCAGTGCTTTGGGCTCGCTAATTCTGCGTTCACTGTGACTTCATGGGGCACAGCTGAGACAGAACAAACAAGTCTTAGTTAGGGCGACTATTGCTGTGATGAGACACTGCCCATGAAACCTGGGGAGAAAAGGGGGCCTGAGTGGCATGTAACTGTACTTTTTTTCAAACCTTATTTTTAATGATGGTTCTTAAACTCTTAACCTCCCTTGTAGATCACCACCCACCATGGGTAGTGGGAAAGAAAGGATACGGGGGCCGGTGATGGACCTGTTTAGAAAGGTTCTTTGGAGCAACTCCTGTCTGTGTTTTTGGAAATCAGCAGTTCAGTTCACAGATTAGCAGGCAGCGGCAGATCAATATCTCGATCCACTCACAAACACACCATGGATACGCCAGCAGTGCAGTTCAGTAGAGTCGGGTTAGCTGGTTAGCAACAGTAGTGGCGGGACCTAGCAGAGACAGCCAGGCCTCAGCCTTGGCTCAGGTCAGCAGGAGGGACCAGCAGGGACATCAGGAGAAGTCCTCAGCTGTGCCTCTCTCAGGAAAGTGAAGATCGGCGAAGATATGAGACCCACAAGTGTTGCACAGCTAGCTATACCAGCCACCGAGGGGGCTTGTTTATACCCTCCAAATATCACGTGTCCTCCATGTGCCTTGCCAGCACATGCATCCAGTCAGCCTGACTCTGTGGAAGAAACAAGAAGCCACAGCACACCACCAGGAGTTTTTTGGTGCATTTCTCTCTATGGCATCCTGACAAATGCAGCTCACTATGCAATGTAAGGCAGACCAACCCATGTATGCTGTTGGCAAAGAATCCTTTATCATGTTTCTTGTCACATGTTCATTTTAGCAGAACATCCTCTCTCCTGTGTCTGCTTCTCGAGTCTGCCTTAGCCTTTCACCTGTGTCCACCTTAACGAAACGTTCCTTCACGTGTTTGCCCCAGCAAAACACCATCCGACCGACTTTCCAAGGAACCCTTCAGTTTCCACTTCAGTGGCAGCTGAGCTGGTCGGCACGCCAGCTCTCCCTGAGCCACAGCACCAGGACAAGCTCACCAGCCCTGCTCCATCTAGGCAACTCCATGCTACCACAGGCAGGAGGCAGGGTCAGCTCTCCTGCTCTCCTGTCCTCATGCCTCCAGGGCCAGCTCCACTGTGGTGCCCAGTCAAGGAGCAGGGCCCACTCTCTGAAGTGCTGCAGCCTGCGAGGGGCTGGGTCAGTTCTCCACATTCACACCTCTGGACTGGCTCACCAGTGCCTCTGCCATCAGGGCCAGATTCACTGTGGTGCCCAGGCAAGGTGAAGGGCCAGCTTTCCTGAGTGCTTCCAGCCAGTGAGGGGCAGCAATGGCCTTCCTACTCATGTCCTTGGGGCGTGCTCTCCTGACAACCACAGGTGGTGAGAGGAGAGGGTATCATTCCTGTGCCCGGTGCCACCTCATTGCAGACCAGTGGCAGTGCCAGCTCTACTGTGCTCAAGCCCATGGGGCCGGATCACCTGTGCCCCTTCCATCAGGGCTGTACTGTGTGGAGGTGCAGGTGAGATGCAGGCCCTGCTCTCCCGAGTGCTGCCGCCATGCAGGATAGGGCCAGCTCACCTGCTCTCATGACTCCTGGGCCATCTCTCCCGACTGCCTCAGGTGGTGAGGAGTAGGTGGTGGAGTACACCACACACACACACTCACACACACATATACACACCATACACACCACACACACACACACACACACACACACACACACACACACACACATACTCACACATACATCCGTACCACCTCATTGCAGACCAGTGGCAGGGCCAGCACTTCCCCTCAGGGTCGGCTCACCAGCTCCCCCTTGACCAAGGCCAGCACTACTATGCTACCCAGGTGGTGTGTGTTTTCAAAGAAAGGGTCTCATTATGCACCCCTAATTGTCCTGGAATTCACTATGTAGACCAGTCTGGACTTGAACTCAAAGAGTTCTGCCTGCCTCTGCCTCTTGAGTGCTAGGGCTAAAGGTCTGAGCCTCCATACTCTATTCTCATCAATAATCTTATGAGCCTGTCAACCTCTCTCGCTATATAATCTAAAGTATTCATGGATCATAACGGATTGACCTGCGTTGGTGAAACACCCTTAATGTGTGTGGGCGTTTGCCTGTACATGTGTCTGTGCACCACTTGTATGCCTGGTGCCCGAGGAGGACAGAGGGCATTGAGTCCTCTGGACACCGAGTTACAGATCACCATGTGAGTGCTGAGAATTGAAGCTGGATGTTCTGCAAGAGCGCCCCTGCCCTTCGCCACTGAGCTGTCTCTCCGCCCCCGGCGTTGTTCACTGCAGTGGCTGACACACCGTTCCTCACACATGCACGGATTTTGTATGCACAGGATGAGGATCCAGGAGTGGGACTAGGGTTGCTAAATCAAAGAGCAAATCAATGTTGTTTTAATAAAAGCTGCCGCACTGCGTGCAAAAGAGATGCTACAGTTCCCGTTTCCATTAGGACACATTTTCTCCGTGCCCTTTGGTTTGTGCCTCACACTTAGCCACTGGCCACCGGCAACCTTTCGCTGCTATTGGAAGCCACGCTTTTCTGACCTTTGGGCTGGAAGCATCTTCTCTGGTGATGGCTTACATCGCCGTTCCTGAGATCAATCTTCACATCCGTTGCTGTCTTCTTGTCTTTTTTCTCATCAGAGTTTAAGAGCTCCTGAAAGATTATGGTTTTCTTTTTTGTTATCAGTCTTAAAATGTTTTTAAATCCATCTTTGCCGGGTGACTTTAATAAATGGATGTCTTCTGCATAAAGTTTCTAAATAATCAAAATGTCTTTCTGTCCTGGCTTGGCGTGGGAGATGTGGGAGGAGCAGAGTGAGAGAGAGCCCAGTCAGCAGATCAGTTGAGATACACAGTAAAACCCTGCTTCAGAAAGAATGTCTCTACAACACCCCCATTTTGGTAGCTCATCTTATAAGGACTCATAGTATAACTGCACTTCGATATTTTACCTTTTTATTTAGAAAATGTGGTTGCTATGTTTCTACCTACGCAGGTAATGAGTGAGAACCCCTCAGCCCCAGCCCTAGACTCCTTTGGCAATTTTCACCTAACTCTTGGGGTTGTAACTGATGGCTGTTCTCATTGCTTTAATCTGATACCGTATGATACGTACTTAGGGGCAGGCTAACAGGTCTTACAGAATTTGGAGGGCAGAATTTCTTTGAGTTTGTTCTTAGAAATAAACAAGTATTAAAACTTTATTTTCATTCTCCTTGTGGCCTATAGATTTAAGCAGTTGTGATGCTTAATTTTAACTGTCGATGTGACGCAAACAGAAATCACCCAGAGGGGCTGGAGAGATGGCTCAGTGATTAAAAACGCTGCATGCTCTTCCAGAGGTTCCGAGTTCAATTCTCAGCAACCAGATGGTGGCTCACAACCATCTATAATGGAGTTTGGTGCCCTCTTCTGGCCTGCAGGTGTATATGCAGACAGAGCACTCAGATACATAAAATTAATTCAAAAATTTAAAAATGACTAAAAAAATAATTACGGGGAGGGGAGGGAAAAAAAATAATTACCCAGGAATGGATTCTCAATGAGGGTTGCGTTGCCCTGTGGAAGCGCATGTGGGGGAGGAAGGGTTCTTAATGAGGTTTCTGAAGGAAAGACCTCCTGAATGTGGACTTCATCATTCATGGCCTGGACCCTGGAATGAAGGAAAAGGCTCGAGTGAGCTAGCACTGTCACCCATGAGTGTTATCTCCGTTCTTGAGGAGGAGACCACCTGGGTAGGTGTTTTATGCCACCACCACCACCCCACCCCACCCCCACCTTTTCTGCTATGATGTCCATAACCTGGAACTGTGAGCTAAAATAAATCTTCTCTCCCCTGATTATTTCTTTAAAAAAAAAAAAAAAAGTCATCTGACAACAAGATGTCTCCCAGAATTTTGGCACTCAACTCTGTAGTTTTGATCTTGCCATTTCCTTCTGGATGTTGATATCACAGGCTAAAGTCTCGTCCCAGCCCTGAGACAGAGGGAGGCAGCTTTGTTCCTCCTCGAGCGTCTCCTCCCTGTGGCTCTGGGACCACACAGTGGTTCCTCCTTCCTCTGCACATCTGCATCACAGTGCACGTCCATGAGGAGCTCCCTTGGACAATCAAAGCAATGGCCACCTGGGAGCAACGTCTTCCTCCACATATCTGCTCATCCACAGGACAAGAAAGTCTTCAAATTTCTAGACCCTATGACGTCCAGAACTTCTCAAGTGAGTTGTTCCCAGTTTGTGGGTAAGCCTGCTCCTTGCGTATGTAGTCAGTAAAGAAGACAGCCACTATCCTTATGCTCGTTCAAGTTTGAGTAGCTCATTTCTTCCACCAAGCTCTGTAGAAATCCACTGCAGTGAGACTTAGGCTAAGTCCCTTCGGAAGGAATGTTTGACCATGGAAGCTGCACAAACATTTGCAGAGAGCTCACTATGTGCCAAGCACTTGTTCTTAGAGGTTTACTTACCAACTAATTTAATCCTCAAAACTCCGAGAGTCGGTCTTATTCCTTTATTCATTAATCAAATGTTTGTGGAGTCCCTCTTATGTGCCAGGCACTAAAATAAGTGAGGCACAGTGGTGAGCAGGGGAGACACTGAGGACACTGGTGACAGGGGAGACACTGAGGACACTGGTGAGCAGGGGAGACACTGAGGACACTGGTGAGCAGGGCAGACACTGAGGACACTGGTGAGCAGGGAGACACTGAGGACACTGGAGCAGGGGAGACACTGGGGACACTGGTGACAGGGGAGACACCGAGGACACTGGTGAGCAGGGGACACACTGAGGACACTGGTGAGCAGGGGAGACACTGAGGACACTGGTGAGCATGGGAGACACTGAGAACACTGGTGAGCAGGGGGACACACTGAGGACACTGGTGAGCAGGGGAGACACTGGGACACTGGTGAGCAGGGAGACACTGAGGACACTGGTGAGCAGGGGAGACACTGAGGACACTGGTGAGCAGGGAGACACTGAGGACACTGGTGAGCAGGGGAGACACTGAGGACACTGGTGACAGGGGAGACACCGAGGACACTGGTGAGCAGGGGACACACTGAGGACACTGGTGAGCAGGGGAGACACTGAGGACACTGGTGAGCATGGGAGACACTGAGAACACTGGTGAGCAGGGGACACACTGAGGACACTGGTGAGCAGGGGAGACACTGAGGGACACTGGTGAGCAGGGGACACTGAGGACACTGGTGACAGGGGACACACTGGGGACACTGGTGAGCAGGGAGACACCGAGGACACTGGTGAGCAGGGGAGACACTGAGGACACTGGTGACAGGGGAGACACTGAGGACACTGGTGAGCAGGGCAGACACTGAGGACACTGGTGAGCAGGGGAGACACCGAGGACACTGAGCAGGGAGACACTGAGGACACTGGTGACAGGGGAGACACCGAGGACACTGGTAACAGGGGAGACACCGAGGACACTGGTGAGCAGGGGAGACACTGAGGACATTGGTGAGCAGGGGAGACACTGGGACACTGGTGACAGGGGAGACACTGAGGACACTGGTGAGCAGGGCAGACACTGAGGGACACTGGTGACAGGGAGACACTGAGGACACTGGGTGAGCAGGGAGACACTGAGGACACTGGTGACAGGGAGACACTGAGGACACTGGTGAGCAGGGGAGACACTGAGGACACTGGTGAGCAGGGGAGACACTGAGGACACTGGTGAGCAGGGGAGACACTGAGGACACTGGTGAGCAGGGGAGACACTGAGGACACTGGTGAGCAGGGGAGACACTGAGGACACTGGTGACAGGGGAGACACTGAGGACACTGGTGACAGGGGAGACACTGAGGACACTGGTGAGCAGGGGAGACACTGAGGACACTGGTGACAGGGGAGACACTGAGGACACTGGTGAGAAGGGGAGACACTGAGGACACTGGTGAGCAGGGGGCACTGAGGACACTGAGGACAATGGGTGAAAGGGGAGACACTGAGGACAATAGAGAACAGGGGAGACACTGAGGACACGGGTGACAGGGGAGACACCGAGGACACTGGTGAGCAGGGGAGACACTGAGGACACTGGTGAGCAGGGAGACACTGAGGACACTGGTGACAGGGGAGACACTGAGGACACTGGTGAGCAGGGAGACACTGAGGACACTGGTGAACAGGGGAGACACTGAGGACACTGGTGACAGGGAGACACTGAGGACACTGGTGACAGGGGAGACACTGAGGACACTGGTGAGCAGGGGAGAAACCGGGGACACTGGTGAGCAGGGGAGACACTGAGGACACTGGTGACAGGGGAGACACTGAGGACACTGGTGAGCAGGGGAGACACTGAGGACACTGGTGAGCAGGGGAGACACCGAGGACACTGGTGAGCAGGGGAGACACCGAGGACACTGGTGAGCAGGGAGACACTGAGGACACTGGTGACAAAGGGGAGACACTGAGGACACTGGGGCAGGGGAGACACTGAGGACACTGGTGAGCAGGGCAGACACTGAGGACACTGGTGAGCAGGGGGAGACACTGAGGACACTGGTGAGCAGGGCAGACACTGAGGGACACTGGTGAGCAGGGGACACTGGGGACACTGGTGACAGGGAGACACTGGGGACACTGGTGAACAGGGCAGACACTGAGGGACACTGGTGGCAGGGCAGACACTGAACACTGGTGAGCAGGGGACACACTGAGGACACTGGTGAGCAGGGGAGACACTGAGGGACACTGGTGAGCAGGGGAGACACCGGGGCCACTGGTGACAGGGGAGACACTGAGGACACTGGTGAGCAGGGGAGACACTGAGGACACTGGTGAGCAGGGGAGACACGGAGGACACGGGTGGCAGGGGAGACACTGAGGACACTGGTGGTGACAGGGGAGACACTGAGGACACTGGTGAGCAGGGGAGACACTGAGGACACTGGTGAGCAGGGGAGACACCGAGGACACTGGTGACAGGGGAGACACCGAGGACACTGGTGACAGGGGAGACACCGAGGACACTGGTGACAGGGGACACAGGGACACTGGTGACAGGGGGAGACACTGAGGGACACTGGTAACAGGGGAGACACCGAGGACACTGGTGACAGGGGAGACACTGAGGACACTGGTGACAGGGGAGACACTGAGGACACTGGTGAGCAGGGGAGACACCGAGGACACTGGTGAGCAGGGGAGACACCGAGGACACTGGTGAGCAGGGGAGACACCGAGGACACTGGTGAGCAGGGGAGACACCGAGGACACTGGTGAGCAGGGGAGACACTGAGGACACTGAGTGGTGAGCAGGGGAGACACTGAGGACACTGGTGAGCAGGGGAGACACTGAGGACACTGGTGAGCAGGGCAGACACTGAGGACACTGGTGAGCAGGGGAGACACTGAGGACACTGGTGACAGGGCAGACACTGAGGACACTGGTGAGCAGGGGAGACACTGAGGACACTGGTGAGCAGGGGAGACACTGAGGACACTGGTGACAGGGGAGACACTGAGGACACTGGTGAGCAGGGGAGACACTGAGGACACTGGTGAGCAGGGGAGACACTGAGGACACTGGGTGAGCAGGGGAGACACTGAGGACACTGGTGACAGGGGAGACACTGGGACACTGGTGACAGGGGAGACACTGGGGACACTGGTGAGCAGGGGAGACACTGAGGACACTGGTGAGCAGGGGAGACACTGAGGACACTGGTGAGCAGGGCAGACACTGAGGACACTGGTGAGCAGGGCAGGCACTGAGGACACTGGTGAGCAGGGGAGACACTGGGGACACTGGTGAGCAGGGGAGACACTGAGGACACTGGTGACAGGGGAGACACTGAGGACACTGGTGACAGGGGAGACACTGAGGACACTGGTGAGCAGGGGAGACACTGAGGACACTGGTGAGCAGGGGGGGAGACACTGAGGGACACTGGTGAGCAGGGAGACACTGAGGACACTGGTGAGCAGGGGAGACACTGAGGACACTGGTGAGCAGGGGGGGACACCGAGGGCACTGGTGACAGGGGAGACACTGAGGGACACTGGTGAGCAGGGGAGACACTGAGGACACTGGTGAGCAGGGAGACACTGAGGACACTGGTGAGCAGGGCAGACACTGAGGACACTGGTGACAGGGGAGACACTGAGGACACTGGTGAGCAGGGAGACACTGAGGACACTGGTGAGCAGGGCAGACACTGAGGACACTGGTGACAGGGGAGACACTGAGGACACTGGTGACAGGGCAGACACTGAGGACACTGGTGAGCAGGGGAGACACTGGGGACACTGGTGAGCAGGGAGACACTGAGGACACTGGTGACAGGGGAGACACTGAGGACACTGGTGACAGGGGAGACACTGAGGACACTGGTGAGCAGGGGGACACTGAGGACATGGTGACAGGGGAGACACTGAGGACACTGGTGAGCAGGGCAGACACTGAGGACACTGGTGAGCAGGGCAGACACTGAGGACACTGGTGAGAGACACTGAGGACACTGGTGAGCAGGGGAGACACTGAGGACACTGGTGAGCAGGGGAGACACCGAGGACACTGGTGACAGAGGAGACACTGAGGACACTGGTGACAGGGGAGACACTGAGGACACTGGTGAGCAGGGGAGACACTGAGGACACTGGTGAGCAGGGGAGACACTGAGGACACTGGTGAGCAGGGGAGACACTGAGACCACTGGTGAGCGGGGGACACACTGAGGACACTGGTAAGAAGGGGAGACACTGAGGACACTGGTGAACAGGGGAGACACTGAGGGACACTGGTGAGCAGGGCAGACACTGAGGACACTGGTGAGCAGGGAGACACTGAGGACACTGGTGAGCAGGGGAGACACTGAGGACACTGGTGAGCAGGGAGACACTGAGGCAATCTCCTGTGATGGTGGCATTAAGTGCTGGTGAGAAAACACAAGCAGAATATGGGGTGAAGGCTGGCCAGTACAAATGAGGGGGCTGTGGCTGAGCATGGGTTGTCCTCAGCAGACACCTGAGCAGAGCCCAGATAAAGAAAAGGTGAATCAGAGAGCATGGGCATGGTAAGAAGGTGAGAATTATCACACTATAGATGAAGACTGTCTTAGAGTTTTATTGCTGTGATGAGACACCAAGACCACAGCAGCTCTTACAAAGGACAGCAATCAACTGGGGCTGGCTTACAGTTTCAGGGGTTTGGTCCGTTGTCATCATGGCAGGTAGCATGGCAGTGTGGGGGAAGACATGGTGCTAGGAAAGGAGCTGAGACTTCTGCTTCTGGGTCAGCAGGCAGCAGAAAGAGAGCCTCTGGGTCTGGTTAAGCTTCCGAGACCTCAAAACCTATTCCCTGTGACACACTTTCTCCAACGAGGCCACATCTACTCCAACAAGGCCATACTCCTAATCTCTGTCAAGTAGCACCTCTCTCTAATGAACAAACATTCGAGGATATGAGCCTATGGGGGCCATTCTTACTCAAACCACCACAAAGACTGAGCTCAGAAGGACTGTGAAGCTGACAGGGGCACTCAGCTAGTCAGGGGACAACAGACGTCCTGGCTCTGACAGTAGCTTTGAGCTAAGTGACACCTTGGCTGGAGTCATCCCCAGCTTAGCATTTTACCCTCACGTTGAGTTGATGGCCTCACTTCTCTCTGATGGCCAGAGGCAGAGATCTTCCTGTTTCAGCCACATCATCACGGCTCACCAGTTCAGACCAGAAGTGCAGCCATGTGCCCTCCCAGTAGGTTTCAGACTTCCTGGAAGCTCGCCTCACATGTACCCTTGACAGCCAATCTAGTTCGAGACTGGTTCATGCAGAATTGAGCTGGAAATCCTTTTTGTTTTCTTTTTCTAAAAATATTTAAAAGATTCATTCTATAACTCGTGTGTGTGTGTGTGTGTGCGTGTGTGTGTGCATGCACGTGTGCACGCGTGTGCTCCTAGGTACATAAGTACAGGAGCCTGAAGAGATAGGAAGGGGCTGTGTCCCCCAGAGCTGGAGTTACAGGTGATTGTGAGGCACCTGATGTGGGCGCTGTGAACCAAATGCCCATCCTGTACAAGAACAGTGCATGTACCTAACCTCTGAGCCATCACGCCTGTCCTCTTCTGTGCTTTCCAAGTCTCCCATCCAACTGAATTTTTTTTTTTTTATTTATTTTTTCTTTTCTGGTTTTTTTTTGTTTGTTTTGTTTTGTTTTGTTTTGTTTTGTTTTGTTTTTGTTTTTGTTTTTAGGACAGGATTTCTATGTGTATCCCTGGCTGTCCTGGAACTCACTCTGTAGTGGCCACATCTCCTGATAGTGCCACTCCCTGGGCCAAGCATATGCAAACCATCACAACTGAGGTTAAGTAAAATGCATTATTAAAATTAATTTTACCTGCTCCATTTACCTGCTCCATATCTGTATTTGACTGCTCCGTTCCAGCCTGGCCTTTCAAGCCACCAATCCCATCATGCTTGAGGGCCACTTCCCACTCTGCCTCTGTTAGGTGAGAGGGAGCAGAGTAACGCACATTTGGAGGAAATGACTCTTACAGGGCTATTTAAAACTCCACGAGGCTTTTAAACTCCTCTCCAAAGTCTGATACATGGTATTTCGATACATTATTGATCGTTCTATTAAAATCCTATAAAATCCCTGCTATTTTCTAGATACCCAGTGCCTAGTTGGGAAATTCGACTGCAACTCATCCACGGTGCACAACATCATCGCCTTCTTACTAACCGAATGCTTTATTACTTTCTGATTTTATTTGCGGAACTTCTCGCCTTCATCTCACTTTTAATCGTTGCATGGGGAAACATGCACAGACCTACAGATCAGCCAGCTCAGAGGAAACTCAGGCACGTATTGGGAAACCCACAGCCATATTGGAGAACACTATGTGTTTTCATTTGGCTTTACAGTGCTGGGGATTGAACCCGGGGCCTTGGACATGGCAGGCACGTGCTCTTCTACTGAACTACATCCTGGAGTTTTGGTAACCTTATGAAAATAAAGCAAAAACTCAGTAGGATCAGGATGCATCCACTTTCTGAGAACAAATCTATCTGGTTCCCTCTGTTGGATATGGAAGAACATAATTTTATACAGCGCTCCCACTTTGATGCAGAAAAGAGGCATGCGGTCTTGACTTTAGGCGAGAGATTCTCTTCCTTGCCTGGCTTCTGTTTGATCCAAAGAGCCATGGACTCAGGAATCTCAGCACAGGTCCAAGCAAGAGCTGAGAAAGGCAAGAGGGCAAGAGGTCAAGGTGGCAGTGTACGAGTCTCTCTCTCTCTCTCTCTCTCTCTCTCTCTCTCTCTCTCTCTCTCTCTCTCTCTGTGTGTGTGTGTGTGTGTGTGTGTGTGTGTGTGTGTGTGTTGTTTAGTCAGTGGTAGAGCGTGTGAAAAAAAAAAAAAAGAACGAGGTCAGAGAAGATGACCTGGGCACCAGGCATGTTTCTCCCGGGCTAGCAGCACAGTTGGGGTGACCACACAGCTCTTTTCCTGACCACGCGTCAAATGCAAACAGTTGTGTTTGGCTCTCACTCACAGGCTTGAGGTGGATGGTTTCATTCGTGACTATAAAATGTGAGAGGCTCCCCAAGTCCAAGTTTCTGGTCACCACACAGAAGAAGCTAAGGACAGTCTTCTGCACCCAAGCAGAAACGACCTGGGAAGAAGCCCGGGAGAGAAGTATGTAAAAGCGCTTTTCTTGTTCTAACTGTCGTAGACTTCTCGCTTTGGTAGTAAACAGGCTCGTGAAATGCAGTTGATGCTGAAAGTGCAAGGTTTAATGGAAGCTTCACAGCTTCCGTCTCAACGCCAATTCTAACTGCACAGAAGTCTGTTATGTGGTATAGTCTTCCAGTCTGTTTAATTTCGGTGTGTGGTGTTTTTATTTATTCCCATGGTTCCTTTTCTAATAAAGTTAATGATAATAATAATAATAATAATGATAATTAGTAATAATAATAAGCAATTGTTCACTGTTCTTCTAATGCTTGGGGAGGGTGGTGGATCCTGTAACTTTCCAAATCTCCTCTTCTTCCCTCTCCCCAGGAAGGAATGTGTCCGTTCAGAGGAAGCGGCTACCGCATGCTCAACCCCTCCCTGCTCACACATCCTCCCCAGCCCTCTTTCCACAGTGTTCTCTAAGGCTTGGAATTGGTAATATAGACGTCAGATTATCTTCTTTCTTTTAGTTTACGAGTCTCTGAAGCAGCAAGGGCAGCAGACAGAACCAGCAATCAAGGGGTGCGAACACAAATTATCAGAAGACAAATTGACAGGCACATCACGCAAAACAGTAATGGCCTCCACGCTGGGGTCTCCCACCTCCCTGGCCACAGGCTTTTGCCTTGTTTTACTGTTCTAGCCATGAGTTCCCTCCTGTGAAGCAGGCCTTAAATCCCACCAGAGCACCACTGACTGCATTCCTACCCATGCTGTATCACGCCGTGCAGTACTGGCAGTATAGCAGCTAGGGTCCATAACAAGTAGGACTGCTGGTGACCACCCTCCCCCGACAGCATGTCCAGCACCTTCTCTTACTCCAGAAGTCATCCATCAGGGAGGGAGGGAGCCATCAGCTCAGCCTCGGCTTGATTTCCCCACAACCAAAGCATGCGGTCTCTTCAACAGTGATGCTAGCATAAAACCAATAACTACAGCAATAACTTTTATGGTTTACGGGACTTCAGGGGGCCTCCATGGCTAAAAGTTGTAGAGAGATTAACTAACCCCTGACATGGGGATTTCTGCCTACATGTATGGCTTTTGAGACTGCCTCTTCCCACCCACACGGGATGTTATCATTCAAACTCTTTAGCTTCTGTTTTTGCTGCTCTTTCGGCTGCTTCCCAAATCCGTAGTGCGTTCAAGTGTTAGCGTTGTGGAATGGAACCCCTCCACAGAGTGTGGACCGGGCCATGGAAGGCCGCTGGTCTGCTATGAGCAAGCGCCTGTTGGCCTTGCATGGCTAAAGAGATACTAAAAACACGGCAGCAGGCGCAGACCGACACTTGTTTCAACACAAGAACAACGGCTGGGAGACACTGCTCCCGTCTAGCCTTCCGAATCCAGTCTTTTCCCATGATGCATTCTGCTTCCTATGCCAAGTGCCATTTCTCTTGTAGGGCTACTGTTCCTCGGTGGGACGGGCTTATGTTGCTTAGCCTAGATCACTGTGCTGGACCAGGATCTGACGGGCTCCAGCTAAAAAACGATGGCTCTTGCCTTTCCTCTGGCCTACACCTAGCTTGCAAAAGAGCCCTGATCTGGATGAGCAGTCTCCATCTCCACACGCCTGTACACTTACTTTTAGGGAAGAAATGTCTACCTCATACTTGCAGACGACACTTGTCCACTTTTCAAGCAAGCTGCACGTGGTTCCACGTGGTATCTCCTCTCTCCCAGCAATCACTTTCTGCATTTATAATCTTGGGGAGGGGCCTTAAAAACCTTGTGTGTTCCTTCTCTTCATAAGTCTTGCAAGTTGTGAGAGTTCGTTGAGTCTCATGAGCTCTGCACCCTCCAGGAATGGAGAGGGAAAAACTATACACAGGTAGGCTCAAGCGACCATGCCATTAATGTACTGTGTGAAGTTGGACCAGGTACTTAACCTGTCTGCTTTGCTCTCTTTACCCAAACTGCCGTACACCCATGTGCACCAGCAAGCACTTGAAGCCTTGGGTTCTTGGGAGACTGAGACAGAAAGACAGTTTAAGATCAGAAATTGAAATCCAGCCTAAACAACATGGGCAGACTTCGGAGAAAATGGTAGTGGGGAAGGGGAAGGAAAGAAATGCATGGGAAGCTAGAGAGAAGGATCGGTAGTTAAGAGCATTGCTAGTCCTCCAGAGGACCTCGATTCGGTTCCAGGAACTCACATGGCAATCCACAACCATCTGTACCTCCAATTACAGGGGATCTGATGCCCTCTTCTGACCTCCATGGTATACACAAAATGAAATAAACCTAAGACAGAAGATGGTGTCTATAAGAAGCATACAACAATGTTTCACTGCTACAAATCGTTACTTACTTGCCCACCCGGCTATAACAGCTTCCACTTGAATTACTGTTTCTAAAGAAAAACACAAGGCTGTCTGCATGTGGCTACAGCAAACCATGTGGACCTGTGTCATACGAGAGTGTGAAGCAGCCACAGATGGAGAGACACTGACAAACGTTATCCTCTAACGCTCTCGTTCAACACTCTATAGTGTGAAAGGAAAGAAACCAAAGCAAGTCCACGAGGGGAAACCTCTGAAAGAGGAATCAGTTCCTCAGTGCAAGGAACACAATTTCTGAACAGGGAGACAACCAGCAAGTCAGGGCTTAACCACAGCAGAGTGATCACGGTGTGCGAAAGGGTGTGGATGACAATAAAGTCACTAATGTTGCTTGGCAAGGCCAGGTTAACTTCAGTAGAAGATAACACACACTTCAGAAGACATTTCAAAAACTAAGGCTCAGACATTTAAACATTGGCCGGGCAGTAGTGACGCACGCCTTCGATCCCAGTGCTTGGGAGGCAGAGGCAGGCAGATCTCTTGAGTTTGAGGCCACCCTGGTCTACAGAGTGAGTTTCAGGACAGCAACACAGAGAAACTCTGTCTTGAAAAGAAAAGAAAAGGAAGGGAAGGGAAGGGAAGGGAAGGTAAAAAGAAAAAGGAAAAATACCCACACAACAGATTTTGTGTCATATAAGGTATCATTTGGACAATTCTTGTCTTTTATTTAAAATAAAATATAATCCCATCTACCTCTTCCCTTTCCTCCTGGGGGCCTCACCCATGGCCCCCTTTTTAGGCCCTCTCATATCTGGGCTCCTTTCTCTTAATCATTCGTGTATACCATATCTACATATTTATATATGCATGCATAAATATATGAATCCCACCTGCTGAGTCTGTTTAGTGTTGCCTTTATAGACCTGATTTCAGGGCTGACCACATTGGCTTGAACCCCTGCTCACCCCCACACAAAAGCTGAGAAACCCCATCTGCTCTTCTTCCTCCGACCCTGCCCACACAGTTAAGACTCCAGGCCAGCACTGTCATCTCTCTTTGTCTCTGCCTTTCCACCCACCCACCCAAGAGTACCTGCCCAGGCGCTCAGCTTTTTACCATTTTCATGCACAATCGCAGCTCCTAGCTTACATGTCATTATCCCCATGCCCAAGACTTAAAGCCCTTGCTTTAGCCCAGGCTTGCAACCCCACTGGCGTCCTCCTGTGAGATCAGTGAACTCGCCCGAAGAGCTGCCTCTCAATAAACCTTTTATTCTCTTGATTTGGCTTGAATTGGCTTATTGCATCGGTGGAGAAACCTATTACACAAGGTATTGGATAACCAATTAGAGGACTCATTCGTGGGGAAGACTAACTCCCCCTTTCTTTCCAATTGAAAGTTGCCTATAGTCCTGTCTAGGGTGGGGTCCCATGAGGCCTCCCCCTTGTCACATTAGGTTAGTATGTTTCCTGGTACTGTAACTGTAATTGTTTGTGTCTTATTTAAGCAGCCATATCATTGCAGCATCCTGAGTATAGCTCCCCTGGCATTTCTGGGAGAAACCATTGTAAACAGACTTCCATTCCTCTGGACCTTATGTCCACCCGCTCTTCCCTGAGCCCTAGATGCAGGACTTGAATTGTAAGTGTTTCTGTCGTGGCTGGGCACCCAGAATCAGCTCTTCTCTGTACTCTGACCAGCTACGGTTTTCTGCAATGGTCTCTGTTGCAAAGAAAGCTTCTTTGATGGGGGGGGGGTACATTTATCAGGAAAAGGCAGCTCGTGAACCACACCCTACCAACTTTTAAGCTCTTGTTTCTTGCCCAGCACAAGCTGGGTCCTGTCGGCATGTCCCTGAAGTCAGCCAGTGCCAGCCTGTGCCAGTTCTGCCTTCACAGCAAAGCCAGACATTTCTTGCTCCCTCCGATGCCAGGCCAAGCTTCCACTCATTTTGTATGAGCACTGCTTCTGGGGCCCCTGATCCTCTCTCCCCTCAGGCCAATCTCCACTCAGCAATAAAAATATTAAACACACACACACGCGCGCGCACACACGCACACACAAACATACACACACACACATGTATGCTTGTTCTCTCTCTCTCTTCTTAGTACATATTATATTGATAAATCATCATGTGTTCCTTCAGCCTGTGGATAAAAAGAGACTCTGGGAATATGCAGGGTGGGCCCTGGGGATCCTTTGTCTCTTTTCCAGAGAAACCCTGTTCCAGTCCAGGCTGGCCCCTTGGCTGTGTAATGGGGAGAGGGAAAAACAGCAAGCCGCTGTTATTAGAAACATTGTGTCCTTGAGAACAGTTACAAAGGAAACCTTTTCCAACAGAGGTTACTGTTGCTTATTTCAGGATATAAAAATGCCTGCTGTGGGAACAGGAAGCTGGAAGCCTATCCACAGAATCTCCCAGGTGATTCCAAGTCCATTTGAGTTGAGAATGAAGTTTAAATACCAAGGAAAACTATTTCCCTGACTTCTTGAATGCACTTGTATTCTCGTTCTCTCTCTCTCCCTCCTCCCTCCCCCCCTCCCTCCCTCCCTCTCTCTGTGTTGTGTTATTTATCAAAGGTGAAGCTACCAAAGGACACAGAAGTTGAGTAACTTATTCAAGTTCATGACTAAGATATAGGGAGCCAAGGTCCACAATTCAGGTCAACTACAGAGTTCGGGTTGCTTGTCACTCTTTCAGGTGTCTGGGGAGGCAGGCTAGGCCCCCAGGGGGCACACCTCTAATGGGACCACAAAGCTCAGTTGCAAGCACTCTTCATTTATGGTTATGCAGAACAGATCCTATACACAGATTTGCTGGCTGAGATGACCCGTGGACAGATTCATGAATTCAAGGGTACAACATCGGGTTCTAGAAATTCCAAAAACCGAGTTCAGGCATCCATCCCAATATGCCAATGAAGAGGGCAGGAAGGAAGGAAGGAAGGAAGGAAGGAATTAAAATGATAAACAAAGGGAGACTAATTCAATGCAGTCATTGAGAAGAGGAACAAATAAAGGGGTCCACTGACCCCCTAAGTCCATATTTGGGGGTCCTGACATGACCCCCAAATAGAAGTAACAGTTAAGTATCTTCAGCCCATCACTCTCCTATTGCCCTGAAACCTTCTCTAAGGTTCCTGTAAAGCCCTCTCTGACTGTCCCACAGCCGTTTTCCCTAATTGGAAACGCTTCGTCTTGGCAGGGGAGAGGCTCAGGGCACATGGATGCAATCGTCCTCCATCACCCTTCACGCCTGGGGAGGCTTTGTGGTGATGCACTTGCCTCCGAGTCCCCCATGCTCCAGCAAGCCCTTGTCTATGCTGTGTGTGACCCTAATAAATCCATCTGTTCACCAAGTTTGACTTGAGTGGATTTCTTTCTGTGGCCTACAGCAGGGCCCTGAGTGCATGTGTGGCCAGGGGAGCTGTGGGACTGAGGCCTGGAGCAAGAGGAGGGTGGAGAATGTCCAAACCCTAGAAATCCCATATCCAGAGGTCAGTGGTAGCCAGGTTAAACTTCCTTTCCCCTTGGAAGGCCATGTCCGGCAGCACTTGAAATTCTCCTTATGGGAATGATGTATTCCCAGCACCCTGGCCAATGATACGCACTCACCCCAAAGCCTCTACCCACCGCCCAAAGGCTGGCCTAGTCTTGTTTCTCCCACTTAAACCAGCTTCACAGTGAATCCGTGTGGGAAGGACCAGTGCACAGGCATTTATCTGTTCACATCTCCTTGGGAATGAAGCCCCCCTCGGGTGTTCCAGGGATCTTCCCTATATGCTCCCAGAAGCCAGCTCAGAACAGCTGGTCCACCAAGGAAAAAAGAAAAAAAAAAAAAACACTTCTAAGGCAGGTAGTGGCTGAGTTCATGTGGCTGGTTTTTAAACCATTCTGTGGAGCCTGACCACGGAGCAATGGCTGGGGCCTGGACAGTTGTCCAGTTGGATGGCTGTCAGTTTATGTCCTGGAGGTGTGGTGGGTTCATTTGAGAACACCTGGTGGAGAACTAAGGTACCTTGGGAAGGATCCTGAGATAGGACAAGTTCCCAAACTGCAAGGAGTCCAGCCCCTCCCCATCCCCAACAGAATGCCCGCAGTCAAGGTTTTCCTCCATGATGAAATAGCCTCTCTGAAAAAAGACTCCTGCCCACTGACCTTCCCTACCCCTCCAGACCTGAACCCACCCAAATCCACCCACCCAGGAGCCCCAGGGACCTCTTCCACAAGGGGAGAGTGGCCACGTGACCTTCAAGTCCCTGCTCTGCTCACACTTTTCCACCATTCTCAGAGGTCAACTGTCCGGTCCCTTGTCTCCGGACCTTTTGTCCCCAGCCACCACTGTGCTCAGGTCCCACAGTGTGTTTTACAGCCCAGCGACATCTTCCTTTGAGCTCCACAACTCCAGCATTTATCCTAGACCTGGGGGTTCAGGCTGGCACTGTTTCTCCTAGAAAGCTGTGCCCGTGGGGCCGGTCTTGAACTGACATGATGACGGGGCAGAAGGTATCATTCCATCGAGAGGTGCTTATTCTCCTTCCCCATTATTCAGTCTGCACAAGATAATCCTCCTCCTTCCCCCTCAACTATTAAAAGGGGCTCTTTGAGACAAGACAGCTGCTAGAATGTGGGGGTTCCCTGGAATGCCTCATACAAGCTTCTTTTCCTTAATCCCCCAAGTGCTACCAGTAGCCTTAGTTTCCCTCTTTTGTTGCCCTGTTGCTGGCTACGTGTTTGCATGAGTGCATGTACACCATGTGCATGCAGTAGCCCTAGGAGGCCAGAAGAGGGCGACAGAGCCCCTGGAACTGGAATCACAAGCTCTTGTGAGGCACCATATAGGTGTAAGGAATTGTTGATCTTGGTTCTCTGTAGGAATTGCAAGTACGCTTAACTTCAGAGCGCTCTCTCTAGCTCCTTGCTTTTTGTTTACATACAGGGTTTTTGGTAGTCCGTGCTAGCTGAGAACTTGACTTGATTTCCTGAGCTTCCTGTCTCCACCTCCCAAGTATTGGGGCTACAGACTGTGTTCTCAGTACCCACATGGAATGCAGGGCGGGCAAGTACCCTGTCAGCTGAGCTACATCCTCAGCCCCTCTATCCCCACTGTACTTCCATTGTGGGATGCCTTCTCTCCCTCGGGATCCCACCTCCCCTACCTCCTGCACCCCAGCTAGAAGCAGTCTGTTGATTTAGCTTTCACAGGCTTGGACTCATCCATCCCACTAGACCCCAGGCCAAATTACTATTCTCAGACCTGCACCCTCAGATCCTTTCTCCTTCCCAGAGGTCCCCGTTCTTGCAGAGAGAAGCATCATGCTTGACTCTGTGCAGCTGAGAGTGTGAGGGAACACGGTAGTGCGAGCGTGACTCTCTGCCGTCCAAATAGACCAAAGCATGTTGTCATGTTGTGAATGTGAAGCATGCTCTTGCTGTCGTCTTCCTCCCTGTCAGGTGGGGGTCCAGTCACACAGGCAATGTGAACAGGAGCCCCTGTGCCACGTCTCAATTCAGTCTTAAAACCTTAAAGGTCCTTCTGTTGGCGAGTTCCTGGGAGTTCACTAAAGCCCTACCCCATGAAGTCTACTTTACATCACCTGTAGATCCTGGGAACCAGGTGCCAGGTGTGGCCCAGACAGTGAGAAAATAAACTCTCTCCCCGGTCCTTGACAGTCAGAAAGGCAGGGGAGGCCAGACTACACAGTCCATCCAGACGCCTGTCAGGACTTTGCCTTGGAGCTAAACACTGAACATGTTGGGGCGGGGTGGGGGAGGGGCTGGGCAAGCAGGTTACCTGGCTGGATATTACAGGATTGCTGCCTCTGTCTTTGCAGTGAGCAAGCTGGCTTGGAGAAAAAAAATGGCCTATGGGAGACACAGCACAGAGGGGCCGAGTCGAAAGGCTCTCCTCTGGTCTACCCACACAAGAATATACTGAGATGAATGGGGTTTGGGAATGAGCCACAGAGGGACTGCCCTAACTCCCGGGGTGGGGGAAGTGCCTTGGGCCACGGTCTCCATGTACTGGCTGAGGACGGACTTGTTAGACCTTCCGTGACTGTGCTCTGACCAGTGAGCTGTGCCAGCTCTTTCATTAGGAGAAAGGCCATGTTCCATCAAGCCTCTCTAGATGGATGTGCGGAGGACGGGCCCCGCCTAGCAGACTTCATGAATCAAAAGTGGCTTCCGATGCCCCATAATGAATTCACCAGAGAGCTCCCTTCACATGCTGAGATCTGTCTCTCCTTCCCTTTCTAAAAGGATTGCTTGGCATCTGTTCATCCTGTGAATGGTGTTGTGTGGTCCAGTTTCCCCTTCTTGTCACTGTAACTGTGGATGCGAAGGGTAAGATGGCCTAAGAAGTCTGGACGACGCTGTGTGCACACCACTTTTCTGTTGTCCTCGGCTTTAGTTTTACCAAACATTTGGAACTATAAAATATAGGGATCTGGAACACGGTGACAAGACACAGCCCTTAAGCCCAAACATACAGACGTCATTTTCATCACACACCTCATAGGCATGTACAGGTTCACTTAACCAAGGGCTTCCTGGGGGTAATGTCACTACAGAAGCTTCTACTTCCCTTTCTTAAAGGTAGCTCCTGGTAGAAAGAGGGCATTTTGGGTGGAGCGCATCATGAAAAAAAACAATGCATAAGACTTAACAGGGAGCCATTCCGTGGGTACCTAAGAAATAAACAGCCATATTTTCACCTCATAAGCAAAAATCACGCATTTAAGCCTTAACATGGAGTCATTGTGGGCACCTAAGGGATAAGCAGTTGCAGTTTTAACTTGTGGCCGAGTGAGCAGCTGCAGGAAGGTGATAAGAAGAATGCAGCCAAAGAGGCTGGGACAGAGGAAAGCACATGGCTGAGCCTCTGGAAGGTAGACTGGGAAAGGGAGGGGGAAGAGAGGGCATGAGAGGAGAGGGGAGGGGAGGAGATGAGAGGGGAGGGGAAGAGAGGTGGAGGGGATGAGAGGGGACAGGAATGGAGGGGAGGGAGGGTGGGAGGTGGAGGGGAGGGGAGGGGAAGGGAGAGATGGGAAAGGGAAGGGAAGGGAGGTAGAAGGGAGGGGAAAGGAAGGGAGGGGAGGGGAGGAGAAGGGAGGGAAAATCTCCTCTGCTTTCAGCCTTCTGTCCCCCACCCCCGCCCCCCGCATGTTCTACAAAATGCAAAGACCCAACTAAGTGTGATCACTTCTGGGGCCTGCAATATTCCAGTGCGTCTCAGTCAGCATCTGTCAGCCTCCCACAGCAGTAACTGGTGCCCCAAGACTCACTGCCTGGACTGCCCAGCTCCCATCCTTGTGCCCAGCCAGGAAGAGGTCTGTGGTCCACTTCCGTTCATGAACATCATTAATGGGGCCTAGGAAGGATGGCTGGCCGGGTCTCGCTGCAGAGGCCCTAGTGAGCTGGAAGGCTGTTCTCACGGGTGCCCTCTTACCCTACATTTCCCGCCAAAGAAAAAAGTTACACAACCCACAGCAATGTCAGCTTTCCAGTCTGCCTAACCGGCCCCAGGGGCGCCTGTGTCACAGTTCCAGGGCTGCACTCTTAACCTGGCAGGTGGAGCGTTGTGATACATTTCACCATGTGGCAAAAGTGTCTTGAGAAAGTTTTTTTTTTATCATTTGTACAAAAAAACCATAATTTAGGCTGGGTGAGGGCATGCATAGAAAGGCTACAGCTTGTAAAACTTGAATCTGGTACATCAGTGCCAAGAGCAAAACTCCAGGCCACCCACCGAGCACAGTCCCAGAGCAGGGGGCGGTTGGTTCAGTGAGGGGCAGGAGGACATCAGACTCCAGAAAATGTAAACAGCGTATTGTCAACATAATTTACTACAGGTCTCTGCAGTGTATATAAAACGTCTTTGTGCAGTGGCTTACAAATAGCTTCTCCTTTTAAAAAATGAAACAAACCAACAGTTCTCTACTTCATGCACGGATAGTCTTCTTATCCCGTCCCTGTCTTCAACATGAACGCAGAGACGCCATTGTTTGAAACAAATATGAAAACTTGCTACAGAAACACCCTGATGAGAGAGGGTGTGGTCATATAGTGTCCTGGGACATGCCTAGCACAGTGGAGATTTTCATAAATGTGACACTGGAGAGGACAGATGTCAGGAGTCTCTATTGAGTACTCAAGAGGACCAAAGCCCCAACAGACAATATGCAGTGAAGCCTTCGAGCCACTGGAGGGCGCCATCACCATTTATCTGACAACACATGTCCACAGAACCAGCCACAGAGAGGTCCTGAGGGTTTGGGTTTTTCTTTTTCTTTCTTTTTTTCTTTTTTCTTTCTTTTTTGTTTTGTTTTGTTTTGTTTTCATAGAAAGCTCAGAGTTTAACCTTTGATTGCATACCCCCGCCCCACAGAAAATACACGCAAAAAAGCGGTTGTTAAAATACTGACATAGATTTCTTTGCTCCTTGCAAACGTCCCGCGGTTGCTTCACATATTTACTTGCAGCGTGAGTTTTCTCCGGCTACAGAGCCGATCTGAAATCTTAATCCAGGCCAGCCCTCTGGCGTCAATCTTCCCTCATTGACTCAGCCTAAAACTCAGGAGTCAGCAATTACCCACCAAGAGCCCACACCCATGAAACGAAGGAACAGAACAAAGGACATTCTTTCTCTGTGACTGGGCCAATTTGGTCCCTCTGATGTGTTTGTGCAGCAAAAATGAGAATCAGCAGGGCAGGCACAGGAGGGATTAAGGTGGCACTGCCTGGACACTCCTCAGAGAACAAGAGGCCCAGGGGGACGAGGAAGGACTGTCAGGCTGCACCTTACCTCCCTTCCTCTGCCCAGCACAGGGCCCATACCCAGCAGACCCCCTGGAGGGCTCCATAACCATCTGGCCCAGTGGCCTGGAAGTCCTGCAGCCTCTGTGTTGTCTGTTTATTCTCAGGAGAAATCACTCATTGCATTTACTCCCATAATCTTGGGTAGCTTTTTCCAAGGAGCTCTACCTTGGGACTCAGGATGCAAATTCCCCAGAGAAGGTATGGCCACTGAAGGATGGGGAAGAGAGGGTTCACAAGATGGTCAGAGTGAGCACAAGACAAAAGGGAGGATTTGCAATTGGTGAGGTTCCTGGGTAGCTAAGCAAAGTAGAGACAGCGGAGTTTGGATTTGTGGGCTGAAAATTAAAAGCCACCAGTACAATCAACCTGAACACACACTCTCTCTCTCTCTCTCTCTCTCTCTCTCTCTCTCACACACACACACACACCCACACACACACACACACACACACACACACACACACTTACACACACACTCCAACAAAGGAAAGCGACAACTCCTGGTCTGAGTTGTCAGTTGAAAGTAGGGGACAAAAACAACTGCAAAGGGCTGTGCCTGGTCCTATCCTAGGACGATATCCCCACAGCACTGAGATTTGGGAAGAGCAGCGATGGATAAGGAAGCCCTCCCCATCTCCGAGGAAAGGCTCACTGAAGGGAAGACAGAGAGGGAAGTGTTCCTCCAGCCTCTCAATGTCAGGCTCTAGAACCCCCTCCCGCTGCCCACTCTCCGAAGCTCAGAATGACAGCTCACCCCACTCAGGGCAGCCCCTTCTAGCTTCACTAGACATGTCCCCTTGAAAATCTGGCAAAGCACCTACAGAAGCAAGCTACCAGCTCAGGGGTAAGTCAAGAGACTGATCTGGCCAAGTCAAGCCAATGACCACCCCTCTCCTGCCCCAATCATGGCCTCCAGTACAAAGGTAAGTATGCTCAGGGCAACCCTCAGAAACAGGTGCCTTCCGGAGCCCTTGGCCCACCCTCCAAGTTGGCTTGTTTATTTTTTTGGCAAGGATGGGACTGAAGCCTTTTGTTGCCTCCCTAACCGACTGGCTGGCTGGACACCATTTACTCCTAATGGGGTTCTGTGGGGGTTTCTTCTGCACATGTGCAGTCCTTTGAAGCGAAATTCAATGCTTTCATCTTGACTATAAAGTGGTTCCAACGACTCCGGCTGAGGGAAGAGATAAGATACAAATTGGGCCCACGCTACACATATTTTTCAAGTCTTGCTAAGAAAGTAAAAAAAAAAAAATGTTTGGGTGTATTTTGATCCACGGGTGGCATTTTCAAATGTGCAAAAACAAAAATGTCTTGGAAGAGATTCCTTGTTACTATGAAGGCGTCTTCCTCTTGCTTATCAGCTGTGAGAGAAACTCTTCCACAACATTATGGGATCCAAATGGAGAAGACCAAAGGGGCTTCAAAGAGTACATTACGCAGAAGAGGAAACCCCGTAGCACCGATCTGAGAACATGAGACAGACTGGCCAGTAGATGCGGCACCTGGAGCTACGCACTAAGTTACCGAAACCAAAAACTAGGAACCTAGGACGCTGGCGTCACGACACCTGGGTGTGAATAGCTAACCAGTACCCCCGCCGGAGGCAGTCATCTCCGTGACCGGAAGCCTCCAACTCACTCCAGGTCTGACTGGTTCCTGCAGCGAAACTGCAGAGTTCGGGTGCTGTCGCCTGTCCAATCACAGAGCACGAAGCAATGAGGAAAAGCCCACAAGGCTTCCCTGACCCGACCCTGCCATGGGCAACGTCTGTTGGGGGAGCAACCTCCTTAGTCTATGGCTCCAGGGTGGATGCTGAGCACAGGAGGCTCCAGGCAAGTCGGGGAGTAGTTGAGGTGCGGCTCCTTGATCCACAACAGAGGCACCCCGTTCTTCCCCTCTGAGTTCTTGCTGGAGTTCCGGCTTTTGAAGCGCACCAGTAGAATGGTGATGATGAGGATGCCAAAGATGGGGAAAGGGTAGAAGAAGACAAAGTAGAAGAGGGCATCGTTGGAGCAGATGAGCGACTGCAGGGTGGAACCTGGAAGGTAGCAAAGAACCGTGAGGGCGAAGCTTGGACTCTATGGGCCCGTCCCCTGCTCCCGAGCGCTCACCTGCCCTGGTGAGGCTACCCCAGGCACCCTCCCAGCCCTCCCCTGCCACCAGTGACTGGGAGACTTTTGCCTTGCTCTATTTCTCACAACACCCCAAGTAGTCATGACTCTTAAGTTCAAATGATGCAGTGCCTCCGTTCCCACTGAGATCCATATGTCTGCTGGGAAAGCCATACATGGAAATTGAGCTTATTGACTGTGAAACTGACGGTGTCTAGGGTGGTGAAGAAGCTCACTCCCATTCCTTCTTACCCTCCTACATTGTAAGAGGGTGGATGACATGTCCTTCTGTGCCTAGTTCTACTTGGACTTCTATCTCAGGGAATCTGGCCGATTCCTTTCCCGCCTGCTTCAGGGAATGTCCTAGAAAAGACACTTGCTGAACATTATTAACTCACATACTGTTGCAGACCATTGATGGTGTCTAGTGTCTGTGTCTCCACAGGGTGGACTTACAGCTGGGTATAAAAGAGAATGAAACCCAGAGCCTGACAGGAGCTCAGTGCTGCTCACTCATTATTAGCTTTGGCCTCTCAGTGATCCTATGTTCCTGAAGCTTAGTTAACTACAGATGTCCGCAAGGTGGGTCCACAGGTCAAATGTGGCCTCAACATTCTCCCCTCTTATTTCCCACACCGAATGCACATTCCCTTCAGGCTTTCTCCATCCTCCCTTCCATTAGGCAGTTGTACACCATCAGAATGACAAAAAGTCAGCACAGTTTATTCTTACAGTTTGCTAATGTGTATCAAATTACTGATGGTCAACCACCTTTAACCCATAAAATTTCAATTTTACTTAACATGGTGGTAAGGAGGTGGTACAGGCAAAAAGTGAGCCTGGCAGCCCGAACCTCATGCCGAGATGATGAGGTAGGGCATTTTGTTGGAAAGAGGTTGAGCACTTGAGAATTCTTCAGAGCCAATTCTACTAGAACTAACAGCATTTTTGGCCTGATCTACTCTACATTTTGACAGATGGTCCATCAAAAGAGACCTTAGTCTCTGTTCGAGTGAAAGTTCCTCACAGGATGGAAACGGTGTTTGGGGCCATTCGGAGGCGACAGGTTACTCTTGCTGCCTCCAAACTCCCAGCTCTGTCCTCCTTCCAGGCTGGTCCCAGTAACCAGGCAAAACCTACTGTAGCCGCCCCTAAGTCAGCCTCCAAAATAAAAGTGATCCAGAAACATGAGGGGAAGTATGAATAACAGGCGTTACCCCTTCTCCCTCCTGTGAGTCCAGAAACACTCGCTAATTCATGGCATTCTAATGTATGTAACAAAGACACACTGAGCGAGACACCTGCACAGTGAAATCTTACTGAAGTGGACTCAGGCAGAGGTCGGGCTGATCGCAGGCCATTGGCATCTCATCACTTTAACTCTAGCCCTGTTTGGTTTTTTGTTGTTGTTGTTTTGTTTTGTTTTTGACATGTGTAACTGGGGGCCAGCTATGTGGGCCACTGTGTCAAATTCTATGTCTCAACCCCTGCTAACAAATGCCCATCGCAGTTCAGAAAACTGCGAATTAACCCACGACCAAGCTCTGCATTTACGTCATAGACACCTCGGGGACAATGATGACACCCTCCTCTGTAACCGGGGAACTCACTTGTGTCCAGAACCCGGATACCAATGGGGGCAGACTCCTCCTCCGTCAGCCGGTACCATCCCTTCTGAGGGCTGGGCAGCCACTCCTCCACGTGGCAGGAGTAGTTGCCTGTGTCCTGAGGACTCGCTTCGAGCACCGTGAGCCGGTACAGCAGGGGCGAGGGCCTCTGGAAGCGCAGCCTGCCCTCCCAAGGGCTGCCTTCGGGACCAAAGACAGCATCAGGCCCCACACTCAGCAGGACTGTCCTCTCTGTTGGATCTTCGGAGCCCTCCTCTTCCGACACCTCCTCCTCCTCTTGCTCATCAATGCCAAGGCTGCCTCTTTTCCCTCCGCCCTTAGTCCTTAGGGAATACCAGGCCACAGCAAAGCGGGAGTCCTGGCTTGACCGAGACAGGATGCTGCAGTCCAGCTGGAAAGTTGCCTTCTCCGTCACCGTGGCATTGGGGACCACTGTGTCCACCTGGAGGGCAGCATCTGGGAGGGGCAAGGAACAGAGGAGGGAGAAGGGGCTCATTCATTTCCTCAGAACAAACAAAACAGGACAGAAAGGTGGCTTGGCAGGTGAAAGAGCTTCCCACACTGGGCTGACAGCCTGAGCCCAAGCTGCCCCAGAACCCATATCAGTAAGCCAGACACCCTGGGTTCGAAGGAGGAAGGGTGTGCTGGAGAAATGGCTCCACGGTTAAAACACCTGGTGATCTTGCAGAGGACTGCTGCCATTTCCAGCACCTAAATGGTGGCCTACAACCACGCTTAATTCCACTTCCTAGAGATTCAATAACTTCTGCTGACTCTGCAGGTACCAGCATGTGGTACACACTCACACACACACACACACACTCACACGCATGCACGCACATACACCACACACTGTGGTACACACACACACACACACACACCACACACCAGGCATGTGGTACACACTCACACACACACACACACACACACACCAGGCATGTGGTACACACTGTGGTACACACTCACACACACACACACACTCACACACACACACACACACACACACACACACATAAAATTTAAAAATTTAAATACATCTTTAATCTCAGTACTTGGGAGGCAAAAGCAAGCAGATCTCTCTAAGTTCAAGGCCGGCCTGGTCTAAGAATTCCAGAACAGTCAGGGCTACATAGTGAGCCCTTATAAATACATCACCCTATAAACAAATTAATTAAATAAATGCATAAATAAATAAGAGATAGAGGGTGGGAGGGAAGAAAGATGGAGGGTGGATCTAGACTGTGTCCAGGGTCTCAGGCTTGGGGCCTCATCGGGATCACACAGGTGGCAAGATGGCAGACACTTGCATCCACTCGGTTTCCTTTTGTCGGCTGTGCAGAAACTCCCTTCAAGACTCCTTTCCCTTGTTAGAGAAACCGACTACTGGGGGTTTGGGGAAGACCGAACATCAGTCTAACTGGCATGGACGTAGCTGGTTCTCCACAAATGTCTGTCTTCTCCCATTTCATGGGAGGTGGGGGTGGGGGAAGTTCCCCCGGTGACCTACCAAATGGGTGGGAGGTGTGGCAAGTGTGTTCATCCGCCATTTTCTGCACTTCCACAGAAAGGCAGCAGCAGTCTCCAGGCAAGCTTTAAAGCAGCAGCCATAGCAGCCAAAACCAGACTGCCAACTATACACACAGAAAACCGTAATTCTGGGAGGGGGCATCTCCTCCAGCCTGGGCAGCTATAGGTGAAGCTATCAACGCCTCTCTCTCAAGACAGAGGTGGCTGAACGGGGCACAGCACAGCTGGGACCAGACTGAGTCACCAAGGACAAGAGCAGCTCAAATCAGATTCGGTGGCACAAGGAGAACTTGCAATGGTATGAGGACTGTGAGAGTGAACCTCAAGACAGAAGACACGAGGCAAAGCATCCACACTGACAGGTCACAAGTTCAATTCCGCTCCCTGTCCCTTCTGCTGCGATAAGGATCAATAGTGCTGGGATGCTGCAGGAGACACAGGGACTCTGCTCATCTTAGCCCTGATTATATGTTAAATGTAACAATAATTACACCCAGTAATTATGCACATTTGCACACTTTAGGAACAGCCATAGAGACAAGAGGAACAAAAGGCCACATGGAAAAGTCATTAGTGACAATGGATTATGGGGAGCATGGTGGAGGCTAGAGGTACTGGCCACTCTTCACTTAAAGAATCCATTCTTTTCCACTGAAAACCCAGCTGAGTAACCTCTCAGCACATGGCTACTGCTTCAAGATTCCTGCCACACTAGCCACCTGCTCTGACCAGAATGTACACCCTAAAAAGAAAAGATTCTTGGGGCCTAGAGTAACTAATTGCTGGCTTTTATTCTAATTAAGAAATCTAATCACCCGAGGACAAAGCCAGATGTACAATTTTCCATTCACAGGACAAACAAGTTGAGAGAATCTAGAATACAAATGTGTAACAGAAATGTTCATGTGCTTAATGGCAAATACTGTGGTAAATAAACTCATCAGATTCAAGACTGTGATAGTTAACCTTTACTCGTGACTGTACTTGGAATCACCGAGGAGACACACCGTTGAGCATGTCTGTGAAGGATTCTCCAGAGAAGGATCCGGAGAAGGCCCACTTACCTGGGATGTGGGCGGCATGACCCTACGGGCTGGGGTCCTGACTGAACAGAAGGCAGAGGAGGAAGCTGCTAGGCACTGGTATAGACATCCCGCTGCTCCTCACCGGATGTAGCACAACCTGCTGCCTCACACGGTCAAATCAACCCTTCCTCCCTTAAGCTGCACGTCAGGTATTGGTCCCTGTGGTGGGATGAGTGCCTAACACAAGCATCCGAAATATTCTTAGGATGGAAACACGGAAGACGAGGGGTCCTACCAGGTCGCATGACTGTGACGGCCGTCTGTCCAGCTGTGTCCTCAGCCCGTTTGTACCACAGCCCGCTGGGACTGAGCAGCCACTCCTCCACTCGGCAGCTGTAGGTCCCGCTGTCCTGCACCGCCACGTTCTGGATGAGGAGCCTGTGCACGCCGGGGGATGGGCTCTCCAGGTGCAGCCGCCCCTTCAGGTTGTTTTTGGCAGCCTGTTCGCCATAGTGGAAGGTGGCATCTCGGCTCAGGTGGGCCACGACTTCCCGCTCTGGGTGGTTGGGCTTCCACACGAACCACTCCACCACGAGCTGGGAGGCCATGCTGGTGCGGTTCAGGACCACACACTCCAGCTGGATCTGCCGGGTCTCCAGAATAGACAGGCTCCCCTGGGCTTGGCTGAGCTTCAGGCGGCTGTCTGAACAGGGAGGAAAAAGACACTGAGGCAACCCAGCAAGCAGTGAGCGGCACCCTAGAGAGGTGAGCAGGTGCCCCTGGGGTGCAGGAGAGTGTCTCAGACATGCCTCCCCGAGTATGCTGCATCCCCGCCTATGTGGAAGCCTAGGGTTCAGCAACAGCTGTCTCTGGTTTAGAACCCTCAGGGGTCCGGGTGTTTGGGGGAGGAAAAACAAGAGCAATGAAAGACTAAAGACATAGCCTCCACAGCGTGTGGCTGATGGACGGGGTAGCTAGCAAGATAAGGGGTGGGCAGGGGCAGAGTGCCAGCTCCTCTCTTAGTGGGGTTAAAGCTGAGGTTGAACCAGGGTCTTCCAAATGCCAGGCACACACTATACTACTGGAGTATCTGTGGTGGTTTGAAAGAGAAAGTCCCTCAGAGGCTCATGTATTTGAATGCTTGGTTCCCAGTTGGTAGAACTATTTGAGAAGGATTAGGAGGTGTGGCCTTGCTAGAGGAGGTGTGTCACTGGGGGAGGGCTTTTGGGTTTCAAAAGCCTAGACCATTCTCTGCCTGCCTGCCTGCCTGCCTGCCTGCCTGCCTGCCTGCCTGCCTGCACCCCTCCTCCCCCCTTCCCTCCCCACTCCCTGGGGTTTGAGGATCAGAAGTAAGCGCTCAGCTACTGCTCCGGCACCCAGCCTGCCTGCTGCCATGATCCCCACCTTGATGGTGGATCGTGGACTCCCTCTCTGAACCTGTAAGGAAGCCCCTAAGCAATCACTTACTGTCATGAGTTCCTTGGTCACAGTGCCTGTTCCCAGCAACACAACAGTGAGGGGTACAATCACCACCCCTTTAAAATGGCGTTTTGAGACAAGGTTATACTACATTGCCCAGGCATTGCCTTGAGCTTCTTTGGCCTGGCAGGCCTTGAACTTGTGATCCTCCTGTCTCAGCTCTCTGAGGACCAAGGATTATAGGCCCTGACCACCAGACATGGGCTAGGATAAACTTTTAAGTCTGACCATATGGTAACTGGACTGACTTGCATGGAGCCAGAACCACAGAGGAACTGCCAAGGAAAACAGTTTATATGCGTAAGCACTGTGCCTCCGAATTGCTTCCTTTCTGAGGTGGACAGAGAACAATGTGACGTCAGCAAAGAAAAGACAGTACTGATGGGGCTGGGAGAGCCGAACACCCATGGACAAGGTTTCCCTCTGTGGAAGAAGTGTCATGAACCATAGCTCTTGCTGATAGCATGCCTGCGACGTCACAGATGACCCTCTCTGGACCAGGAGATGCTAACAGCCATGATGCTGTAAGCACACAGAAGAGTACTGGGGCCTACATCCCCGAGTGACACGTAGGACATGCTCACACTCACTGCTCTCCAGTGCTGTCTGAATGTTTCATAGACAATCACTTGCCAAGAAAAGGCCGAAAACAAAACGAAGAAGGAAGCCTATTTCTCAGCAGTTTGGCCAAAGTATGTTAACTCTGGCACTGTCTCTGAGGGAGTTTCACTGTGGATCCCCCACCTCACTGCCTGCAGAGGCTCGGTAATGCGTGCTTTCTCATCAGGATAAAGGGGGAGGGGGACAAGGAACAGAAAACAAGAGAAAAAGATGCAAACCATAAATAAAGTCAGCTAGAAAAGCCAAAGCCGTCACAGTGAGCGTCCTGTGAGTTTCCTGCAAACTCACCACCGGAGAGAAGCCGCGGCACTCATGACAGGATCTTTATGGCCTTTTGCTCTGTCTCACTTAGGTCCATGGCAGCCTCAGACAGGGAAACCCCTCCAATATATTTAGGACCCAGAAATAGCTTCTTGGCATCAAACCAAAGGAGGAAAGGAAGAAGACTGGAGAACAGAGAGGAGACCTTGGAGGTGGGAGCAGAGCACTGAGAACAGCGTTATCCTAATGGAGACGAACTGGGCTGGAAGGCAGAGGCAGAGCAAGCAAGAGAGCATGCGTAGGCCGGACCACAGCCTCAGCTTCCTGGGGGCTGAGGCAGGGGGATCTTAAGGTCAAGGTCTGCTTGGATTATGTGGTGAGCTGAGAGCAGTCTGAGATTTATAATATGACCTAGCAGGCAGTCGGGACCCCAGTCATGGTGATGGCCACAGGAAGCCCCTCAGAGGTGGACCTCCTGCTCTACGCAGAAGAAATGTTATCAGAAAATGTCACTGTGTGGGCAGAGGGGATCCTAGAACGCAAAGTGAGTTGAAGGGAATGGTGTCGGTTTTCAAATCCAGCGTGGGTCAGGCCACAGAGCTCCCCAAGCCCTAGAGTTTGCAGGAACCCCACAGGACAGTGATGGCCACACCTTCCAGTCTTACCTGGCTGCTTCACGGTGACCTCTGTGCGCCCTGAAACCTCCTCGGCCAGCTTGTACCAGGCATAGTTAGGACTCAGCAGCCACTCCTCCACATGGCAGTAGTAGCTGCCACTGTCGCTGACCTCAGCTCTCTGCACAGTGAGGCTGAACAGGCCCCCTGACACATGCCTCTCGAACTGCAGCCGGCCTCGCAGGCCCTCCTCCTCCGCATAGGTTCCATACTCGAAGGCTGAGTTGTGCGTGGTTTTGAGAATGAGCTTGCCGTCCGCGTCCGAGGGTTTGTGAACATACCACAGCACGGCGAAGTGCGAGTTTGGGCTGGTCTGGGACTTGACTGAGCAGTTCAGCTGAATTGGATGATTTTCCACCAGTGTGAGGGTTCTCTTTGATTTGCTCACCTGAAGCTTTGTCACTGTGAAGGGAAGAGGGCAACTTAGAAGGAGTGACGTGGAGCCTGGGCCTGTCCCAGGCTCACTTCTAGGCTGGGAGACTGGTTCTGTCCAGCAGGGAACAGCATGACTGAGTATCAAAAC
Source organism: Rattus rattus (assembly GCF_011064425.1). Lineage (NCBI taxonomy): Eukaryota > Metazoa > Chordata > Mammalia > Rodentia > Muridae > Rattus > Rattus rattus. The sequence continues at coordinate 56,616,242 of NC_046156.1, forward strand.
CTCCCCAGTATCAGTCGCCCATCTACTGGCCTCTGTCACATACTGTGCCCTGTCCACTCTCCCTGTGCCACTGCCCGCACCCAGCCAAGACACCAGTCTGCCCAGAGCCTGACCTTGCTTAAAACATTAAATGGCTCCCAACTGTCTATAGAATCTAAGGGAAAATTCATTTGGCCAGCACGAAGCCCCTCAGAACCTGGCCCAAGTTCAACTGTCTTGACTCATCTCCTCGGACGTCAGCAACTCCAGCTCCCCTGACCCACACACTCTACCCTGCACCCTGGCCACTGTCCCGTTGTTCTGTCTCCTCTGCCACCTCCCTGCCAGACCCTGCTTTCCTTTCCACTCAACCTCTCTGTGTCTCCCATTCCTTCCTCGGTGCCCTCTGACACCCGGCTGCCTCCCCATCTCTCCTCTCCCCTAGACCCCGAGCACCCAGGCACAGAGAGGAAGCTTTTCCATTCGTCGGCTGCTATTTCCGATCATCCCGTTCAGGAGACACCCTGAAAGTGGGACAGCCCCAGTCTCAGTGCTCCCTGCCACTGTGCTTCCTCACTCCTGTACCCACAGCGTCGCACAGTGCCTAGGCTTTGGGAAGCAGAGAAGGCCTCCCTTGGTGTTCACGCAGACACAGAGATGTGGGCGCAGGCAGTACAGGAGGCCAGGGCAGGTCCTGAAGCAGTGAGGATAGGGATGGCCAGGGCAGAGCCAGCACCAGCCTCGCCTCCCTTACTCTCCACGTCCAGGAGCAACAGGTACGGCCAACTCCAGACAGGGAGAATAGGGACGGGCATTGCTGCCCTCTCATAACAGAGCAAACGTCCATCTTTAAGTTGCCAAGAAGCCAAACCCTAGTAAAATGTATGTTATTGGAGATTATCGGTGATTATTGGAGACTCTCCCCTATATATCATTACCCCTGCATTCCCTACTAACCTAAGAAGAAAGGAGAAGGCAATTCTCTTGGTGAGCTGGTATTGAGAGCAGTCCCCTCTCCCCCCTTCACATCTTAATTCTGGGCCACTCTGTCAGCTGAGGAAAACCCAGGGTGTGGTACAGGTCCCACAGCGAGGGAAGAGTCAGAGCTTCTGCCGACCAGGCTGGCCCATCTCCAGGCCCTGCTGAGCAGCCCTGGCCTCCTCAGGGCTGGAGTCAGGCGCTGGAATGTGCGGAAGCCATCCGGGTGGACGACTGCGCCCTGGCTGTGCCCTAGGGTTCTGGCCAGTTAGCTGGCCTGCTTTGTTAGAGGCTCCAAGGGCTGAGCCCCATGTGTAGGGAAGGAGAGCGTTTGACAGCTCCTCCGTGTGCCCAGGAACACACAGACAAACGTACAGGATGGACTGCAGCTTTAGTGAGAAGGCACAGCAGGTCCCACAGCCAGCACTATTGCTACAAAAGCATCCTGAGGACCTGTCTCCAGTTGCTGAGGCAGACTGTCCCCTGACGGAGGACTCTGACTTCACGCACAGACCTCGAGCCATGGCGAACACTTCAGGATAGGCTGTAGCCTTGTGCTCCGGTTTCGTCTGTCTGTACCAGTCTTCACTTTCCCCTTTCTTCAAACACAACTTCCTCCAGGGCACTCTGGGAATCCTAGAGCCTGGACTGGCACGGCCTACTGGTCAGCTTTCCTGAGTGGACTCCTGTGAGGCCTGAGGCAACCTGTTCTCTTTTCATCCCTTTCCAACCCAATTCACCACTTCCAAATGCATCTCAATCACCAGACGACACCACCTGAGTTATCTGGTGTTTGGCCAGACGAACTCGGTTGTTCTGTGTAGAGTAGAAAGAGCTTTAAAATGTATTATTAATTGGGGCCAGATTATTTTTGCAACTGTTACTAAGGAAACCTCAATTGCTATAGTAACTGCATATGTTAAACTGGTATCCTATGACTCAACTTCTATTCAGTCACATGGCCAAAGAACCACAAGCCAAGGAAGAGACATATTTCAAAGCGTTTCCAATTTCTTCTTCTTGTTCTCTCTCTCTCTCTCTCTCTCTCTCTCTCTCTCTCACCATCCCATGTCAAAATATTATGAAGTGTTGGGGAAGCTTAAGAGAGAGGTACTTTTGAAATTTGGTGCATGCCTGACAGATGGGCAGGGGGTCAGCCCTTACTGTAAGCTCTGCATTTCTTCTCTATCTCAGGGGTGGGGAGGACGAATCCTGGAGCCCGGAGGAGTCAGGAGGTTCCACAGCTCATTAGGAGGCATTCGCAGGCAGCCTCTGTATCGCCCTGGGCAAGGTGCTTCTGCAAGCTCCCTGCCTCCCCCTCCCCTTCACCCTAAGGGAGTCTGACTTCCTGAGGGCCAGTGTTTTCACCTGCTAAGGAGAACAGGGAAAGTGTGTATCTAATTCACCCACAGTGCCCTGCAGATTAAATGCATTAGCTTTGGAGGAGTTTAGTGTGAGGCCGCGTGGACCCTGAACAATGGGGAGGTTTTAGCTCCCCTCACTCCTTCTTGGTTTGTGTTTGTGGTCCCAGGCTCAAAGCTCATAATTAGGGGAGACGCTGAAAAACCAAATTTTTTTTCTTTTTCTTTTTTTGTTTGTTGGGTTTTTTGGTTTTCTTTTCTTTCTTTTTCTTTTTCTTTTCTTTCTTTCTTTCTTTTTACAGAGTTTCTCTGTGTGACAGTCCCTGGATGTCCTGGACTTGCTTTGTAGACCGGGATAGCCTTGAACTCACAGAGACCTATCTGCCTCTGCCTCCAGAGTGGTCACACCCAATACAACTACATTTTTTTAAATTAACTTTATATCCCAATCACAGCTCCACCACTGAACTTTTTACAAGTATTGCAGCCAGGGCCATCAAGATGGCTCAGAGGATATGGCACCTGCTGCCAAGCCTGGAGACCTGAGTTCAAATCCAAGGACACAAGGAAGGAGAGAACTGACTCCCGAGAGTTAGGTCCTCTAACCTCCACGTGTATCCTATTTCATGTACCTGCCTTCTCCACACCATATATATGCAAAATAAATAAAACTAATAGAATAAAGTTAATTCTAGGTTAGCAGAGAGGCCCAAGGTCCAATTGCCAGCAACCATATAGAGACCCACAATTGTCTGTAACTCCAGGTCAGGATATCCAATACCCTCTTCTGGCACCAGGCATACACAAAGTATACAGACATACATGCAGGCAAAACACCCATATTCGCAAAGTATTAATAAGCAAAACCCAAAAAATCCTAAGCACTATGGATCAGCAGTGTGAGATCCGCTGGGTGGATTTCTCAGAAACAGACTCTCAGACCTACTGCATCACGATCTCCACGAGAACAAGGTTCGTGGAGATCCAGACATGCCTTCAGCCTGGGAAACCCAGAGTGTGGCTGCTCAGCACGTGAACTTGGGAGAGCCAATGAATGCAGAGGTAAAAGTAAGTAAAGACACGCAAAGGTAGGTTTGGTCGCCCCCTCTCTCGGGCAGCAGGAGAAGAGAGAATGCAGCAGCAGGAGGAGGGCCAGGCAGGCTGGATGGCAATGCTGGCCCAAGCAGTACACAGTACACTGCAGCGTCTGGGAAGCTTTCTTCCCAGGACGATCAAAGCTAAGGGAATCTGTCAGTCCTTGAAGGCTGCTTTGCTGGGAGGCAGAGGATGGCTACAGGGAGGACGGAGAGTGAAACGAGGACTCAGCAGCAGAGAGAGGCAGTTGCTTCCCTAGCCAACCTGCCCGTCCTTTGGATGAGTTTTATGTGTGCACTGCTCATGCGGAAGGCACTTACTCCTTAGTAAATGATTCTCCTTAAACTCAACCATAACTGCCTTACATCAAAGGTCATTTTTAAAAGGACTCCTCTTCGTGCAAATGCCTGGGCAAAAGAGCTATGACCCAATCATTGCTAATCACATTAACTAATAGGTGACTGAATTAAAAACCCAATTAATCTTTTAAAAGAGGGGGTCATTAATTCTGACAGTGATGAAAGAGAGAGAACCTAGCAAAAAGTTGTGATCCCTGAACCGGGCTCTGAGAAATAAATGAGCGGGGGTCCCACAGGTGAAGAATGAAGAGAAGAGATCAACCAGAGCAGGCAGCGGGGCCAAATTCCCGGTGTACCGATTCTGGCAGGAGCCAGTGGCCAGGAGTTGCAGATGATGTCAGAAAGGGGCATGGCCAAGATTGGAGGCGGGACTAGTTCTTGACCCTGCCCACCGTGGCTCTCAGGGGGGATTTGATGGATGGCACAGCTACCACAAGTTAAAACTACAGTGGATCAGAAATGGAGGTAAGAGTGATTCCCAGGAACCTGTGGGTTTGTGAGCCTGCAGGCTCTTCTGTGTGGCAGATTCCGTGCAGGCGAGCAAGGGATGAGCAGAAGAGAGTTGAGGAGAGATCAGGAAAGAATGAAGTTAAAGGAAGGGAGAGTGCTCTTTCTAAAACATATGACAGGAGTAGCGGGGACAGAGGAAGCCAGTGGCTGGGTGGAAAAGATCCTTCAAGTGCAAGGAATCAGGTCAACCAGGAGACTAGGGGAGAATGGGGAGCTCTGGGAACACCCCTCCCTCAAAATGCACACATGCATGCATGCATGCACACTCTGGGAAGCAAGTGGAAAAGGCACCTGCCACTCATGAAGTTACTGCACTTGAAGTGTCCATGTCCCTCCCTGTCATGCCTTGACATGCCCGGCCATGACCTACCTACCTAGTCCCCAATAAGCTCTTCCTCAGACCTCAGTCTGAAGACAAGACTCCCAGCCTCTGTCTCAGCCTTTCTAAAGACAGTGGTCACTTCCAAGCTGACGGCCTGAGCCTGAGATATCAGTTCTCCACAGGGCAGACAATGCCCCTGGACCTCGATCACCACAGACAATCCCACACCATCACAGGAGTCTGGAGGTAGACGGTCTTGATTCTTACATTGGTTTAAGGAGTGGAAGATATTTAATGTCTCAAATTTTCTCCAATAGAGCTCTGTCCTGTGTCCTGTGTCCTGTGCGATTTTCAAACGACACTCGTGAGAATTCTGCCTTTGAGCCTGGAGCCGACTTTCCTTTTCTAGAAAACACAGCATTTTTTTTTTCTTCTTCTCCTTCGTGTTTTTAATATATAGGGCCGACCAGGAGAGAGCTTTTCTTTATCTTCTTCAGTCACTCTATGTGATGGCTGTCATGCTGCTGCTAGGGGCAGCAGTCACAGCCCCTCTGGCCATGACTGTGTCCCTTGTTACTGTCTTCAAGTAATTATACATGGGAGGATGTATTTCGCTAAAAAACTTTATATATATTCATTCCTCCTAGCCAGGTATGGTGGCACACAGCTCTAATTCTAGAACTTGAAAGTCTGAGGCAGGAGGATTGTGGATTTGAGGCCAACAAAACTAAATGAAAACAAACAAAAAGCGCCATGGGGCGTTGGGGAGCTGACGGCGGTTAAAGATTATGTGACTAGAGATGTTGCACTGAATCTTATTTAATTTCAGGTTAGCAAAGACTAGCCGTCACTTAATATGCCATCTGAAAGGAGTACATGAGGGCTGGAGAGGCAGCTTAGCACGTAAGGAGTGCGAGCTGCTCTTGGAGGGGTGTTCAGTTCCCAGCACAGGTCAGACACTCACAACCACCTGGAACCCCAGCTCCAGGAGATCTGACGCCATCTTCTAGACTCTCGAAGTACCTGCATTCCTATCACATATACACATACATACACACGTGGTTAAAAATAGAAAATCTTTTGAAAGAGGTATATCAGCTATACAAGGCCAAAGCCCCAATTCCCCAGGTTAGGGCGCTCTGACTTAACAAACTTTCGTCCCAGGCTCTCTTCTACCATAAGCTCTTTACGAATGTTAACTATGCACTCCTCACTGGTCCAATCAAGTGAATATTACTCCAATTTTACCAAGATTCTTTCTCAGTCACAGAGCCAGTGATCTGGTAGGCTTGGACTCCCACCAGGCCATGTGGCTCACCCCCATCTTTAACAAGAATGAACTGGGGCCCTCCCAGCTCCCACACGTCCATTCCCGGTGCTGGTGCAACCTCCATTCTGGAAGGTCTAACCCTATTCCCATCCACAGTCCACACTGAAGTCCCATGTGACACACCCACAGCTGTAGTGCCAGTAGGTGCTCAAACGTGCCCAGAGGGGCACCAGCAGGTGGGCAAAGGGAAAGCAGCAAGGGTTGGGAGGTAAACATTAAATTGGGAGAAGCCAGGCACACCCTACCCTGCTCAAACTGTCTACAGACAGAGCATTGACCTTAACTGACTGCTGCCAGTAACTGACATCAGGCAGACACCTGCTGCCACCATGGCAACAAAGTTGAAGCATGAATGGACCTTCTCTTAGGGCTCTTACACTCAGGCTTGCTCTGTCCTGCATAGACACCAGGCAGGCAGAAGCTGCAGGGGTTGGAAGGAGGAGAACACAGGCTGCCCAGGGAGAATGCCAGGGCACTTCTCTGGTAAGGACAGCCCATGCTCATATACCCCGGACTCTCAGCTAGCCCAATCTGCCAGGTCAGCAGAGAACATGAAGAAAACAGATTCGGCAACATGCAGAGGGCATTAAATATTCATGCGACTGCCCATCAGTCCGATCCCAGCAGAATATACCCACTGACAGGCAGTCATCTACCACCGGACGCTGTCCGCCTGGAGGCTTGTTTATTGCTTTGTCAATTTTAATGCACAATATTTAATAGCTAGACCGAGGGATAGCCATAAACATTTGCAAAGTGAGTGCTGACATTTCCCTTACTGCTTCTGTATTTAGCCACGTGAAATCGGAGGGTGTTTTTGGAGCTGGAGAAAATCAGAAGAAAGCAAGATGATGCTTCACAACTAAAAGAAAAAAAACTGAAGGAGAAGAGAATGGAGCACACCGGACTGGCCAAGTCTTGCCTCAGTGTCCCACGGGGTCACAGTATGGGATCAAACAGATAAGACTAGACTAATCAAGGACAGAAAGGGAGGCTAACTATCGATCATCGATCGATCGATGATCGCCTTGGGGATCACAGGTTCCGTAGCATGCCTATGGATTGGAAGTAGCCAATGATAAATCTGCAGCAAGCACCTCTGACAGCAAGGCGTCCATGCCAGCCAGAGCCTGAGGGAGGAAGTGAACGGCAGCTCTGCAGTCCCTGTCAGCAGCTCTGGCAGGAAGTAGTCAGGGTACGGACTACACAGAATGTGTCAGGGACAAAGGCCTTCCCAGCAGTGGACTGAACTAGTCACCAGGGCCTGAGTTCCTTGTTAATTCTCCTCAGATGAGAACATTCACTAAGATACTCCTTAGGGGCAGAAGACGCCTCTTTGGAAGATGCTAAACCAGGCTTGGAGAGGCAGGCTCCCCAGGGAGGGTGGAACCGAAGCAGGCCGGCCCTGGTTTCCCTGGTCCTAGAGCCACCTTGTGGCAGAATTTAGAAGAAATAAGGGAACCTGAAAGAGATGGATATTTGGTTTTGTCATTAACGACTTATGTCTCAATGAAGCTCCAAAGGTTTTGTGGCCTTAATGCTACAAATCAAATACCGAGGGAATTCAGACGACAAACCAGAGTGGACACTCAGGGAAAATACCTGGTGCTTGGCATCCTGGGAGTAGAATGCTTGTTGGCACACACAAATCCAAACCTGCATCCCCCCACCCCTGACACACACGTACGTATGCACAAATGCATGCACACGCTGTGCCATAGGCTGCCAGGGGGAAAAGAAAGCATGAGTCAGTAAAAATTTGACTCATTGTCTACAAAGTATATAATAAAATTAAAAATTTAGCTCTGGGCCCAGACTGCCTGTTTAGACTTGAATCCTGGCTCTGCCACTCATCATGAATCACCAGGCAACTCATTCACCCTGGGTGGCAGAGTCCTCATCTGTAAGCTGCGCCAGGCACCCACATACCCATTGACCTTTCGTGGATTAAGGAAGAATCAAGTTAGGTTATCAGACATAAGGCACTCACAATGCAGACAGCCACACACTGCTACTGTTGTTTTAAATCCTACCACAGCTGAGGCTCCGGCATACCAGGAACATGCAAGGAAAAATATGTTCCATAAAGGATGTCATGGGTCGGCTTCGGAAGGAAGTAGATGAGATTACATGGTTTCAAAAAAAGTGCGAAGTCTTTCCGCTAGCAGTACTCTTCATTAAGGCATGCCTGGGTTCCAATTCCAATCTCCCACTCACTGCTGAGGGTGTCTCAGTTGGAGGGCACTGTTTGACTGTTCACTTAACAAATGGAAGCCGCATTCCTTCTTCTACCTGGGGTTCCTTCAAAGACTCAGGGAGAGAACACACGCCAAGTACCCAATACTGTCTCCAGCACTCGGTCTCCTTTCCCCCAGATGAAAGCACCTGTGCTAGCCTGTGCATTTTAGAGAAAGCTCTTCAGAAAGTATTCGGTTATGAGTACATAAATAATTAGCACAAGACAGACGGTAACACTGAGGGAGTGCACTCTCCCGAATGCCTCAGCCACGCTGGGCTCTTCCTAGTCTCCAAGGGGCCAGGACATGTCAGATCTCCTGCTGGCTATTGCCAGGACTCTTGCCAGAGGAAGGACAACACAACATCTCACTCCTTTTAAATCAGAATTCAATTCTACTCAAGTTTGCCTGGAGGAACCAGGATTTTATTTGGCATATTGACAAAGCAATAGGCCGGGGTCAATAGGAGGAGCATGACCTTAGAGCAGCCACATGGGAAGGTCTGCACCTAGCAGTGATGGTGGGTTTACCACAGCTGTGTAAATGGCGTTAGTTCACTCTCCTAAGTCTTTTGGCCACACATATACTCTACCCTGGCCACGGACCACTTACAATTAATGCAGAACTGCAATACAACTAGTTGGAAGGGTGGCAGGATACTCAGGTCAGAGTATGGCCCTCCCTGATCCCTCCCTCCTTCAGTGAGAGAAAGTCAGAAGCCAGCAAGCCCCGGTGTGATGATCTTTTGCAAGCAGGGCCAGCAGCCTCCTGAAGGTAATGGCAGATGCTCAAAAACCCCCAGTGCTATCCTCTACTTTCACTCACTTCCCAGTGAAACCTCAAACGGTCTCAGAGCCAGGCAGACGCTCAGGCAGATGCAGGTGCTGGATACAGCCTTCTCAATGGCAGTCCAAGTGGGACCTGGCCCTCCCTGGACCCCTCCATCCCATGAGCATGAGACAGGAAGACCATCCTAACTCTGTGGTAGGAAAGCCAGTAAGATGGTGCAAAGGGCAGAGGTGGAATCAAAGGAATCTGGGCTCTAACCTCCGGCTGAGCTCTACCACTTAACTTGCCTTTGTCTAGGCTCACGGCGCCTCAAAGTGTCATCGGAAATTTAAGTCAGAATCCCAACAATGAGCACCTTAATGAACTAGCTGTGCACCTGTGCTTCAGGGCGCCAATCTTAGATTCTGAGCAGTAAGAGAAACAAGCCAACAGTAGGAGCTTATTCAGCAGGGCAATGACAAGCAAGGTCTGGGGGTCACTGTCTCTGCCACCTTCCCAAGCTGTAAAACCATGTGACAGGTACTGCTGCTCAGAACACTGACCTTGAGTGACAGACAAGACAGGAGAGATGCACAGTTACCATCCCGAGAATCTACTCCGGAAGGCAGCAGGAAGAAGCCACATCTTCCCCAAGTGCTGACATCAAATGGGGTCTCCGCTTAACCTCCCATTAACCCGAACACCCTCTTAAGAACAGCCTCTTCTCCAGCATCCTGTTGGCCCAATTCAGCTCTAATTGACCAGACAGAGTGTCAACATTTAAAAATCCCATTTGTTCCAAATGTGGTACAGAAGAGGCTTCTGTGACAGGGTCAGGCAAGGGGAAGGATGAACTTGGACACTGCTGAGAACTTCCCTGTCTGTGGCCCTCGGAAGTGACCAGGCTGGACACCAATCATAGCAGTTAGTGCGGGAGGGAGGGTGCTCAAAGCATCTTTGCAAAGTGGGTGCATCAGAAAGACAGGAAAAACAAAAACAAAACAAGAGAAAACAAAAAACTCCCTGTAAGGTTTAATCAACACCACTGGTCACGTGGGTGCCCTTTCTATACTGGGCTGAGAAACCAGAGGGGCACAGGACCCAAGGCTGGGCTCCTCAGTTCCATCAGCTTCCAATGTAGCCAGCCCCGAGGATGGACAGAAAGTCCAAGTTACTCCTCAAGCCAGTAGAAAACCCTGAGGAGTGAGTCTGAAGGAAGTCCCTGCAGCCAGATCCTCAAATTAGCACCTTCTGGACCACTCAGCTTATACAAGAGAAAGGAATTCAGCCCATATGATAGGATCTGAGGCAAGAAAAGACTGACCCCATGCTTCCTCCAAAGACCAGCCTCATGACCTAAGGCTATCCTTTAATTCTCCCAGGGAATGTGAAATTCTAATCAAATGGCGGATCTTGCCTATGGGGCCCAAAGAAGCTCAGCAAATGCCACTGTTTGTCCTTTCTCTGATGAGTTCCTTTATCTAAACAAGGAACCAGGACTCCTCCTGCACATGGTAACTGCCAGGATTATAAGAAGGGTTTAAAGGTTGGAGTGGCCCACTCGCGTTTTAATGGCAATGTGGTAACACACACAGAGGCTGGGGACTGTTCTAGATTAAGGGGGTGTAAAGGGAAGGCACAACTCAAAGTGCTGGGTGATCTCTAAGTGAAGTCTCCTTGGAGCTGTTAGTGCATGAGTGGGGGAGGGGGAGTGACACGCTGGAGAACAAACACTGGGACAAATGGGGAATTGTGGGTAATGAGACCATACCAAGCTGAGCTCTTGAGTGTGACAATGGTGTTGTGGTTGGGTAGGACAATGTCCTGCTCTTAGGGGTCATTTATGAATATCCTCCACCTACTAAGGAATGCAAAAAAGGAAAGGAAAATATCCAAGCAGGGAGAAAACGCAGGCAGCAAAGCATGACCTGTCCACCAAGCGAAGGGATTGCAGGGGATCTGAACTTCTCAGAGTTGGGGAATACAAGCTGTGCTAGGGCTCAGGATATGTTTTTCTTTCTTTCCTTACATCTCCCAGTCGTTCAAGCATATACCCTTCATGCCTTACCATGCCACATAAGTAGACATGGCTCATGTATCATAGAAGAACATGCCCTCATATGTTATACTGTGTCAGGTAAGAAAAAGTACTTGTATCTCATGTCATATGAAGACACATCTTCATGTCTCATATCACATAAGCATGCGTTCTTGTATGCCTCGTTACATCATTTGAGCATACATCCCTGTGTCTCATTAGATCACATAAGCGGGCACCCTCGTGTCTCTGTCATCAGAACACACACTACGTCTCCCGTCACGGAAGCATGCATCCTCACAGGCCTACCATATCACGTAAGCACACACGTGTCTCTCCATGCCTTGCACACACACACGGGCCCTACAGCCGCGAGGCCCTGGAGTCTGAGCACCCACCTGGCTGCAGCACCCGAATCTCCAGCAGGTTGGAAGTCCTCTCCGCCAGCCTCGTCCAGGTATTGTTGTAATTCCTCCGCCACAGCTCTGCCACACACTGGTACTTGCCCGCCTCCGTGTCACTGGCCCGGCTGATGCTCAGGCGGACATTGTTGCTGGACTCCGCCTTCTCGATGGCAGTCCGAGTTCGGAAGGTGGAGGACTTGTCCCCCCACTGAACCCCTCCATCTCGTGTGAAGGTCACCAGGTCATGGAACTCAACCGTGCCCACTGGCTGGAACCTCCATGTTACAGACACGGGGACTCTGGCTGGGTAGTGGGGTTTGATGATGCACTGCAAGTCAAAGGAGTCGCTGTAGGTGACCCCTGGTGTCCGGGAGATAGCTGTGACCGCAAAGCCCGTTTCTGTAGGGAGAGCAGAGACATGAACCAGGGACAGCATCTGGCTTTTCTGGGGCAGTATGCTACAAATCCGGGCCTAGTGGCAAAGCTAGCAGTCAGAGCAGAGGCTGGCAGGTTCCTAAGCCTTCTTGTCACAGATAAGCTATTACTTTGGGTCCTGTGTTGGGGCCCAACTCAACAATTCTTAAGACTTCACACAAAGTGGGCCCAGGCTGTTCCTCTGAATAGCCCAGCCCCACTCCTTCCCAGTGAGACCTGAGATCCTCATGTGGGTTTACAGTACATTCTTCTCCAGGGCAAGACACCAGAACCCTCTCTCTCAGTGACTCGTATCACACAGCCAGGATCATTCCTAGCAATCCCAGAATTCTGTGTAAAAACAAGAGAAAAAAAAAGTTCCAAAACCAATTTCCTTCACTGCATCTACCCAACACCCCGATACCTGTCCCTGGTCTTCTTGTGCATGGCATCCTGAAATAGGCAAATGGGGAACACTGCTCGCCCCTCCTCTTCTTCCCCAACAAAATCTAGGTTCAGATAGGTTTCAAGGGACATACAACAGGAAAGCCTAGTTGGACACCTGAGGTGGGGTGAGGTGTTACCCCTAAACCCAGGGCCCTGAAGTCTCAACGAGAATGTTCCTTATAGGCTGGGAAGCATCCTGACCTCTGAGTCACAGCTCCTTCAGTGTGGACGAGAGGATGATCATAAAGGTAATGGTGGCCAGTCCGTGCGGAATGCTACATGCCAAACCTAGGGCTGTTGGAGGCTCTGTTTTCATCCCTCACACTAATCAACACGTGTAGGTCAGGCAGGCTTGCTATCCCTTCTGCAGGGTGCAGAGAAGACAAACAAACTGTCTGATATAAGTGGTAGAGTCAGGCTACAGAATAGCTACGTGCACCTCACTCTAGGCCCTGCCTGGGGCTGCTTTGCCCAGGGGAACGAACCATCAGTCTGGTTAAAGGCATTAACTCTGTTGCTATCACCTTCTCCAGACACCTCCTAGCTCTGTGACAGACAATTGACTAAGCCAATGGTTCTCAACCTTCTTAACGCGGCAACCCCTTAATATAGTTCATGTTGTGGTGTTCCCAACCATAAAATTATTTTGTTGCTACTTCATAACTGTAATTTTGCTATGAAACACACTGTAAATATCTCACACCCAGGATATCTGACATGTGACCTCTGTGGGAGACGCGACTCACAGGTTGAGAACCACTGTATTAAGCGAATGCTCTAAGTCCACTCTGCCTATGTTTTCCTTTCTGTACAGGGTTCTTGTGAAGGTTAACTGAGTGTGTGGTACATCATATATAGTCTACAGAATATGTAGTTTATTTAAGAAACAAAGGGGACAGGGTTGGAGATTTAGCTCAGTGGTAGAGCGCTTGCCTAGAAAGCGCAAGGCCCTGGGTTCGATCCCCAGCTCCGGAAAAAAAAAAAAAAAAAAAGAAACAAAGGGGACAAAATATTAAACTCTGCAGGAAAAACACAAGGCACAGAATCTTCTGGATCTCCCTGGGGAGTCATTAGAGAATAAGTTGGAGAATTTTGCTGAACTCTCTGTATCTTCAACAGAGAAATGACAAGAGAGCAGCGCTGTGTGGCTGTGATGGTCAGCAGTGTGTAGCACACATGGCACGAGACTGGTACAGACCAGGGGCCCTGCACTGGGTATTCCTGACTTTACACACGAAGCCATGGTGCCTAGGCCTGACAGTGCAGAAACCAGAGTGCACATGGCCAAGGTGTCCCTCCACAGTCATGGTGGTCTGTGGCCTATTAGTTCATCCACACACCTGTCATCGCTGAGGGGGATCCACACCCAACAGAAGCAATCCAGAAATTTGTGTTTACTGCTTAGACAAAAGACTGGGACTAGTGAGACAACCTTGGTCCTAATTCCAGAGGCAATGACAGGGTGTCAGGTGAGCAGAGCTGGCCTCAGGATCCCAGAGGAGTACTACTCAGCACGTCCTGGCTGTGGGAGCTGGCAGACATGGAATGAATTTACGAATACTTCAAGGACAGATAACGTGAAACCATAAAATTACTTCCAGGGAAACAACCCTGAATCACCCTTCCCTGGATACCCCTAATCTCCCAGGATGGGGGAAAACCATATGCAGCAGATCCCAGAGCCATCCCACAAGTTCCTCTGCCCGGGTCCACAGCAGTGCCAAGCACAGGCACAGGGACTATGATAACACTGGAGGGAGTGTCTAGAAACAGGAATCCGAGCTCCTAATGACTACGGAAGGCAAGCCCTTCTTCGGTATGAAGCTTTTAGGAAGCAGATATAATCGAAATGAAGTGGGAGAGGCTGCAGAGGCTGCCTCTGGGTTTACCTGATGCTGTGTCTGTCCCAAGTCCTGGACAGCAAACCAGTCTAACCAAATGGGCGCCATAGCAAAGCACCAGGGGTCTGGAGCTGCTTCCTGTTTTTTTGCTGTTTGCACGTTTGTTTTTCTTTGTTTTTACTGCATGCCTTGCTTGGGGAGACACCTTGTTACCTTGAAAAGCTCAAGGATTCCTAAAACAGTGGCATGTAACTTCCCCCTTTGCAAAGCAGCTGGAGGGAAGCCCTGGCACCGGGTGGGGGTTTAAACAGCACATGGATAATGTTTTTATCACCATGCAACTGAAAACAGACGTTTGAGAATTAAGCAAATGCAATTCTAATCTCAGAAGGGTGAACATGGATGAGGGTCTTGGGCAGATCTACCCTGGGCTGCCATCTTTATTAGGTATGCGACAGCACCACCAGCCCTACCTGTGGAAATGTGGTGACATCGTCTGGGGCAAATGGAGACTGACAAAGCTTCCTGACAAATAGAAGGCCTGACATAATAAGTTATCTTCCCAGCAAAGTAGCAGGCTGGTCTTTTAAAATGTAATAGACTGATTGCATCTGGCAGATAACACGAGCAGAAACCTCTTTAGATAGCCTGTGAGAAGCAAATCTAACATTACTTGGTTTTAGCAAACCTCAAGGTATCTTCACTCCCGGGCAAATGAGGAAATGTTTTTCTTAAGTGGGGGCTTTACAGAGAAGGAGATAAAAACATAGGCCTAAACGGATCAACTGAGCTGTGTGTTAAGACTCAGGCGGGCGTGGGCCAAATCCTGTATTATTGGCAATGGGATCCCCATCCTGTTCAGCCACACTTTTGGGGGACTGAGCTATGAGCAGCTGGGCAAGACACTCTGTGAACAGGAGAGACTTGTCGCTGGACCCAGCCACTCCCCTCTTCCAGGTCAATTTTGCCCCAGCCATACTCCTGCTGGTTGGTGGCATCAGTCTGTCTAGAATCTTGACATACCCAACCCCAGGGGTGGTAACAGCCCACCAATGTCACTAGTCCCCCATTCCCCACCATCCCTCAACCCTGTGCATACTACCACAGAGCCCCTTCAATGAAACCCTCTGGAAGATACCATTATCTCCGATCAAAATTTGTTTGTCTTTTGCCGTGTGTGTGTGTGTGTGTGTGTGTGTGTGTGTGTGTGTGTACTGTGTGTGTGTGTGTGTGCATGTGCATGTGTGGTGTGCTGCACATATGTGTACATGCCTGTTTGTATGTGTCTGGTTGCATGTGCATATATATGCATGCACAAGCCCATAATTGCCATCAGGAGCTGTCCTCAGTTATTCTTCCACATTATTTGCTGCGGCAGGGTCTCTCAATCAAACCCAGAGCTCAGCGGTGTGGTTGGTCTTGATACCTAGCTTGCTCTAGAGCCCCCATGTCTGCTTCTGGGGCTGGAATTCCAGCACGGTGCCGAGCCTACTCAACATTTTACTTGGGTCCTGTGAACCTCATGTCCAGATCCTGAAGCTTGCCCAGTAAGCGCTTTAGCCACCGATGTCTCCCCAGACCCTCCAACCAGAACGCCAATAAGATGGGAAGGAGTCTGACAGGAAAGCATCTGCCATGATCCTACTGCTCACTCACCAAGGGCTGTGATGGAGACCAAGGTACTGGCGCGGCGCTCTCCCACGATCTGCCACTCTCCATCCACAGCCCGTACCCACTCTGTCACGTGGCACTCGTACTGGCCCTCGTCCTCCTTCCTGCTGCTGAAGATGCCCAGGCTAAAGGAGTTGGGCTGCACCTGCTCCATCTGGATGCCTCCATAGCTGCTGCGCTCCCAGTACGATGAGCCCGGCTGCACGGTGCCATCCCGGTCTAGCCACATGACATTGCTGCGGCGGTTCTGCCTATCCACGAGCTGCCAGATGACAGAGAAGCGGGCCTGCACCCTGCCCACCGTGCGGACAGTACAGGAGAAGTGCAGGTCCTCACCCTCAAGGATGACACTGGCGTTGCTGGCCACTTCCACGGACATGCTGCTTTCTGGGGAGAAGAGAGAATGCCACACTGGGGGTTTACAGTCTCATGTGCGCCCTCCTCACGGATGACGCAGGAAGAAGGGTGCAAACCGCATCCCATGATTCTGACAGTGAAGCTCAAAGAACTCAAAACACTCTGATTTGTTTTGAAACACAACTTGCTGTTGTAAGGTCTGGCTGGTTCAAACTGGGCGCTGCTCCCTAGATCTGTAGATAGCCTAGAATGCTCTTTGCTTTGTGGGGTGGACTGGGATTATGAGGCACTAAGACCTAAAATTGAATCAGAACCTGGAGAATATGATCCAATATCATGGTGTTTAGGACAAAAAAAATTATTTAAGGGTGACCTGCTCAGCTGCAGCTCAGGGCTTTTGGGTTGGAGTTTCAGCATGAGGAACTCCCAGATCCTACTGCACCTCAATCTTCTACCACTTGAAGCTACAAGAGTCACACAAGAGCTCTACACATCCTTAGTGTGCCATTTGGATCCTCCAGGGAAATATTAGGAAGTAGAAAAAAAATGTCAGGAAGTATTTGGAAGATGCCATGTGCATATGTGTGGAAAATGGGGCACAGATGGTCTAGTCTCGTAGAGCGTGTGGAGAGCAAAGTTTCGTGCTTTCGTTAACAGAGAAGAATGAGCCGTGGCCAGTGGCTCACCATCTACGGCTCTCCGATTAGATCCACTCAGCCTGCGGGCACCGCTGCTCTGTACCCTGACAGTCTGCCAGACACAGGTGGGCATGAGAACTCCGCCCCACCCCCAGCTGAGTCTAGCCTTTGTCACTCCTTCGGATGGCTGATCTCAGTCGAGGGATGATTTAAACTCTACGAGCCTCAGCTTTTTCTTCTGTAAGATGCTATTTTTAACCCAGAAAAAGATGAAATAGCGAACGAGACAATGCATCCAGATTGTGCAGCGCACAGTATGTTTTTAAGATGTGGTACCCACGGTCGTGATTGATTTTACCATACTTAGGAATATTTCTGCTTTCGTAAACAGCATGGCTAACACTTTCTTAATTATGCATATGTTGACCTGTATAATTACCTATATTGAGTTCAACGAGCTCATAAGAATTAACACAATACATAGTGTCATAATCAATTTGGATCCAATTTTCTAGGCACCATTCACAATTGATTAAGTCAAAGCCCAGATCGAGAAGCGCACCCGATTACTGCAGCGTTTGGATCTACGTTATTCTTCTCCCCTTTTATTTCCCCCACAGGCAGAAACAGGAAAGATGAGCACAGGGCCTCGGCACCTAGCCTTTGTCACAGTGAGTATGCTGTGCTTGTGTCACAGGAAGGGGATCTGGACAAGGTGGGAACAGCAGTCTTCAGGGCAGCCTGTGCAGGACAAGGCTCTTGTAGAGCCACTGCCCACAGCAGAAATGGTTGGGAGCTTGGCTGCACTGCCTTCTGCCTGTATTTTGGTATTCTTACTACCCAAACCTCAATTTATCATGTCCGAAGTTCAGATCCTGCTAGCGCCTCCTTAGGGTCGTGACGCTGAGGGGACGAGAAGGAGAAGGCAGAGGCAGCACTGAGGGCTGACAGCTTCCGGCATGCTCTACAGACACACTCTACGGCTGAGTCCAGCCTTTGCTCGCCATCAGTCTGGATTTTCTTCCTCAGTGTTTTCACCTCAAGGTGAGAGACGCAGAAGCCAATTTCAGTATCAAGAAAGAAAACCTTTCTGTCTGTCTCATATAGAAGAGTGGCCTGTAGGACATCAGTCATGTGCCCTCCTGTCACCCTAGCAGACTCTTACGGACATTCTAGATGGCTATTTGGAGAGAGCCTGGAAAACCTAGCTAGAAGAGAAGTCCTCTGGCAGCCGAAGCATGGAGAAACATGGATCTGGTGCTTTGTAGGCCACTGTAACTATTTACACAGAATCCAGGCTTGGAAAGAGGTAGCCTACAAGGTATTATCCTCCAGACCAAAGGAAGACTAGGACAGAGCTCGTGAAAATCTGAGTGTGTGCTCACAAATGAAATTTCCAATTAGGAGGCTGCCGGCAGGGCACAGGCTAAGCACAGAGCAGCAGGTACAGAGTTAGAGCGAATGTTCCTAATGCAGTTGCAAGCTCAACCACAAACTGAAAAACCGGATCAGACACTTCCTTGCGTGTGCTCTGACGTCTCCATTCACAAGATGGATGTAGCACTGGCTGGTACAGGATTGCAGGACTGGGAGCAGGGAGATCATATATGCAGAAGCACTTTTGGTTCTTAGGAGGAAAGGTGCCATTAAAATCCAGGGCGTTATCACCATTACCATTGATTGTTGTTCTTCGGTAGACTTACCCAAGTGGCCTTGGGGCAGGATCTGGTGCTGCTGGGGGACTTTAACTACCCAGTTATCTGCTGGAAAAGCAATATAGCAGGCCACAGATCATCAAACAAGTTCTCGGAAGGGCTGGGGGAAATCTTTTAGTACAAAAGATACAGGAAGCAAACAGTGTGGCTGCCCCTCATGCCATCCTTAGGAAACAATGAGGAATTAGTTTCAAAGTGTAGAGTCTGTGGTTACGGCAGGCACAGGAAAACAGTATAAAGAGTGTGGGCATTCAGGCCAATAGTTTCGACTGTACAGACATTTAGCAAGCTCCTACTCTATGCAAAGCACCATGCACTGCGAGGAAAGCACAAGAAAGAGGTCAAGGTTACTCGTGTGTGTGTGTGTGTGTGTGTGTGTGTGTGTGTGTGTGTGTGTTTCTCAAAATATAATAAGTATGACAGAAAGCAAGCCTCCTCTATTTTAGACTTCACACAACAGAGAAACATTTCAAATACATGAACGTGTAAATAAATAAAAAATGTAAAGAAACAATTACAAGGCTAAGAGGAGGAACAGACCTGGGAGCTAAGAAAAGGTTAAAGGTTAGTTCTTAAACTGGACCATCTTGTTTAAAATCAGAGCATTGTAAGTTTTGATTAACTTTCTGCTAAAAACAGAACTGTGAGAGAAAGGAGATTAATAAGAGCATCTGGACACTACGGATGTTTAAACACGGCATGCACACACTGTTCATCTCTGGAGTCCCCAGAAAAGGGCACCACCCATCCAGACACTGCGGTGCACATGGAGGCGGAGCCCTGGGAACAGCCCTGAGAGGTCCGAGCCCTCCGAGCACATCCCAGGAAGACAGCGAGCCCATCCACTGGCTGCTGTGTGTGCACATTAGGCTGAACCTAACGCCGTGTGCACCCACTGACTTTTAACAGTGCAATTTCAGTTCAGAAAAGACAATTAGGGAAATGCCCACATTGATACCTGGAAGAACCCAGATGGCAAATCCTTCTTAATAATGCAGTTGATGATCTCCAAATCCTCCCAGAAGAGATGAGCTCTCCTTAAGTAAGATTTCAAAGCAGGCTTCTGCCCACTTCTGGGATTTAATTCCCACAAAGGTGCAAATGACTTCCTGGTCTTGCTCCTAACTGAGCTGGCAAGGCTGGTGTTTTACACCAGGTTGCTCGAGGTCAAATGTGTGGGTACCATATCTCTAGCCCAAGACATGGCCCTGCTGCTCTACAGACCCGGGGCTGGAGGAGGTGGAAAGGCCCCCTCTCTGATCAGCTTTACCCCAAATTTTGCCCCTTCTCCCTTTACCTATTCTTTCTCCCACTTCTCCAAGATGTCACTAGTCACCGCACCAGAAACTAGTAAGTGGCGCGCTTCTACTTACTGAGGGGGAGCACGACGATGGGGATGTTCTTGGGCCTCTTGCTTTCCTTGTCGATGAACTCGCCAGTGACGGTCTTCTCTCGCTCAGTCACCCGGCAGTTGTATTTGCCACTATCTTCCTGGCGGAGGTGATATATCTTCAGCACAAAGACACCATCACCCTCTTTGGCCACCTTAAGTTGTCCCTTGGCTTCACGGTGGGCAAATTCGCTGTTGAGGACTGGCACAGCATTAGGTCCCATGGTGGCAATGAGTGAGCTGTTGAAGGCCCAGGAGACGGCAAAGTACCGGTCGGGAATGTTCTGAGCCTCTAGGATACATCTGAACTCCACCGGCTCACCCACTGTGTGCAGCCTCTTATCTGTTTCCAGTCGCACGGTGAACTCTTTGTCTGGGAACACAAACAAACTGATGCATTCTGGGCAAATAAGAGCTGCAGCCTACCAAACTGCTTCAGGAAATCCTACTCCCCTGACCTTCATGGCACTAACCACAGAGAAGACTCGGTACTCATCCTGAGAGAAAATCCAACTCTAGCCAAGGATATCTGAGGCCAAGCAAACCCTTAAATACCAGAATCCCAGCCAAATCCAGGCAGTTTATTTTTGCTTAGCATTCACACTTAGACCAATAGGGTTCTGTCAGGAGGCACTCACAGTGGAGGTAAGGTACAGGAAGAGGAGTTGAGACTGGGAAGCGGCCTCATCTCTCCTTGCTGTGGGAGGCTCTGGCTCCTAGCTCCTTACAGTTCTAGCTATGTTCCTTGCAGAGAAAGTGGAGAGGAAAATCACATCACAGTGGTGTGTGAACTTTCTAGAGATTCATCAACCTCAACCACAACAGCCCTCCCTCTGCAGCATTTCCAGGCTATCACTATCACCTTTGGATCCATACTCCTGCCATCCCCAACCCATCCTTGGCACGCTTCAAGCACGAGAGTTCTCTTTTCCTGTGGAAATGGATCATGTGAGCCAAGAATGCACTCCTCCACTTTAATCCAGCTCAGCTTCTACGAGTCTTTTCTTCACCTCCTCTGTCCCACACAGGCCAGTCTCTTGAGCTAGCTGGTCATTTCTTGCCAGTGACCAGCTCCTCCTTGTATTACCCAAACTTCCTAACAGATCAAAGCTCTCTCAGCAAGGGGTCAGGGAACCACAGATGACTTCCTCTATCACCTCTCTCTCCTTCTGTCTCTGGCACCAGGTCTCCTCTCCCAGTCACCACCACAGCCAGGCCAATGAGTTCTTTACAACCCTGTCTCTTGACTTCACACCCAACCCTTCTTACCAACCTCCACATGTCCCCTTCCCCTACATCTCTGAGCTCTTCCTCCTAAATTACCCAACCAGGTGGTTAATCCCTGACTAAGAATCTCTAGCCTCTGCAGTGTGCATATTGAAAGCTCATCAGGAGGTGTAAGGAGAGGGGGCCTCCTTTATTTCATATAAAACTTTTACTGCTCAATAGGGCAAATATCTGGTTGAAGCAAGAGAGGAACTCACAGGTTCTTGCCCTCTTCCCACTGGTCCTCACACGTGCATGTGAGCAAGGGCACTCATCCAACAAGCATCTCTCAGGCACACTCCCACAGACCTCCTAAAGCTCTCAGAAGAATGGCTTGACAATTCGTGGTCCACAGAGTCCAGCCCATGCTCTACCTCACAGCTCACAGCTGCAGGTGACCTTCTTACTCTACTGCTCCATCTAGAATGCAACATCCAATCACATGGCTTTCTTCTGCCTGACAGCTGCAGAATGTCTGATGCTCTTCCCCACTTCTTGCATCTGTCTGCTCAACCTTGGCACAGCTCAAGTCATCTGAGGAACTAGAATTCCTAGGTTTGCTGTAATAGACATCTTATCCAGAGCAAACATAGAGCAAAATCAGCCTTCAGTATTCACGCAGCACTTAGCACCTGAAGTGCACTGAACGATGTCATGTATCTTGGCATCCCGAATGCCTCGCACAACACCTTCAGCGCTGTGAAGACTAATGTCTATTAAAATAAACATGAAGAAACGGACTCGAAGGTGGGGTTGTAACTCCTCAGTCTGAATTAGAACACACAGTGAAGTTAGCAACATTTTTTTTTTTAATTTCCATTAAAATTTTCCTTCCTTGGCTCAGTCTGGATACATTTACAGGGCAAATTCAAAATGTCCTAATTCCAAATTGGTAAGATTAAAATAAAGAAGATTAGCTGATGCAACCTAATTTAAAAGCATTAAGACTGGAAATTAGGCCCAGACTTTCTTGACACTGATCTTAAAACCAACCAGTAAGGAACATGATAAACAGGAGCTAAAGCCTCTTGGGTAAATTTCTTAATATTAGAAGATTCGGAAGCCAGGAAGAGCTCTGAGTCCTAAGTGTAGATCGAGTGCGCCCTCTCACCAGGATCCAACCTCCTTTCCTCTCACATCCATTAGTTGCCCAGAGGATCCTATTAGCTCATCCTGAGAATCTGCCCCAGCTCGGTCAATGCAATCAACAACTGCTCCAGTTCAACACTGGAGGCACAAAACCCAGAGAAGAACATAGAGTCACAGGAGACATCAAGAGAAGCTGTGGGGACTACAGTGTGCCAGGCCACCAAACTAAACAATCAAGGCTGGGTAGAAACCCCGGCTTGGGATTAAAACTTTCTATAACAACCGCCATTACCTCAAACATACTATTCTCCCCCCTCAGGAAACCTACCCAGGTCTTCCCTTGACAATGTGTCCACAGCAGGACCTAATAAGCCACACTGGCCTCATGGCACAAACTCTGGGGTCACACGTTACTCCTGGTGTAACACTACAGGGTGCTCTGTAACTTACCTCACAGACATGACAGTATGTGTTAAAGCATTTTAGAGGTCTTGTTTAAAATGGTAGAAATATCAATATAAAAATAATGGTACACTAACATTTTCCTAGCTTACTGTTTCATGCACACAACAGAAGAGCCTCATCTCAAATGTCCTCTGTAATAGAAACATCACCAAACTGGGTGACATCCATGGCTAACAGGACTAAGAACCCAGAGTCATAAGATAAACATTTTCTGTGAAATCACTCACTTGGAAGTTTTTTTAAAAAAGATGTACTCGTTTCATTTTGTGTGTATCTTGCCAGCGTGTGTGGATCATGTGTGTGCTTAGAGACCAAAAGTGGACAAAGGAGACCCTGGCACTGAACTTAGGAATAGTTGTGAACCACCATGTGGGAGCTAGGACTTGAACCTGGGTCCTCTGCAAAAGCAACAAATGCTCTTGGCCACTAAGCTATCTCTGCAGCCCGACTTTTCTGCAAAATCTCTCATTTAAAAAATGTCTTATTCAAAATAAAATAGGACACCATCTAGTAAAGCAAACGTGACATTGAGCAGAGGCCAGCATGAGCAGCTGTGTGCAGCTCGCTGGAAGCAGGGTCTATGCACCTGTGCTCTTCAGCCTCGGTTACAGCTACCGCTAGCCTCCCTCAAAACCCTACCATGTTGTTACGGTCACCAAACAAGGTGTCGCCACCACCTGAAGTATCTGACTCCCCACCAGGTAAAGGACAAGAAGCTGAGAGAGACTGACCAGTAGGCTGGACGTTGACCACGGCACCCTCAGAGCGCTTCCTGGTCATGGCGTACCAAGAACCGTCTGGATCCTGGATCCACTCTGCAGCCTCGCAGTAGAACTCGCCCTGGTCGGAGGGCTGCAGGTGGAAGATGGTGAGGCGGAACGTGCTTCTCCCCAGCTTGTCCAGCCGCACCTCGCCCAGGCTCTGCCTCTGCGCGTATTCACTGCTGGAGTGCAGGATGAAGTCTCTGCTCAGGGAAATGACCTCCACAGGGTTCTCACCACCCTTTTGCCGGAGCCAGGATACCGAGAGGTGGGTGTGCTGGAGGGTCTCAGTGGCCACTTCGCAACTGAGCTCCAGCGGGTCCTGTTCCACTTTGTGCAGAGTCTGGGGGACAGCCGTGGTCTGCAGGGAATCTGGGATCACTGTAACACAGAATATTCCCACAGAGGACAGTTACAATGCTACAGAATATGAGACTCACTCACTCCACACAGAAACACTGTTAATGCCACAACAGGGGCAGCCTCTGGCAATTGATTCAAGGCCACAGGCAACCCCAAAAGGCATATAAACCCAGATACACTCTTCTGCTGTGGTAGCTAAGATAATATTTTTGGCACTGACACCTGCTTGGTATTTTAATGACACTCAGAGCAAAGGTGGATTTTATTTTGAAAATGTATGGGAAGAGCTCCCTGAGAATACTGTGTAGGGATAACTGTTGACATCTAATAGGATTCCTTGTTGGTTTGGGTATTGCTCTGAGACAGCTCAACCTCGCTTCTGACCCAGGGCCTTCTGACTTGACACTCCTATACAACCCTCCCCTCCCCTACTCTTCCCCTAGACCTACTCTCAATCCCATCTCCCAGTCTTCCTCTTCAATGCACTGTCCTTAGAAGGCTATTTAAAAAAATACTGAGGAGCAGGAATAGAGAACACCATTGTCATTCTCCTTGTACCGGGGCTAGAACCTAGGACCTTATGCGTAGCAGGCAAGTAATCTACCCACTGAGCTATAATCCCAAGCCCTACCTCTTTCATTTGAAGACAAATCTCACTACCTTGCCCAAGAAGGCCTTGCTCTTGTGATCTTCCAGCCTCGGCCTTCCAAGTGGCTTGATTACAGATGGGCACCACGAGGCCTAGCCTGCCCCCTGCACTTTTCCCATAATTCATCAAAGTGGTCTGCAGCAGAAGGAAGCCGCAGAGCACAGAAGGCTCAGGCAAATGGAGGCGCTGCCCTGTATCCTCCCTCTGGAGTTTTAGTCTGACCTTTATCCTTCTGAAAACCACGTGCAGCTGCCCGCTCTGCAGTCTGAGAAAGGCATTCACTACAAGGGCTTGCTTTTCTGCCTGTATGCATCCCAAGATGGAGGCCTAAAGTCCTCTTACGAGGATACATGCTCTTACAAAAATGAGAAATAACCAAAGGCAGCGTCCTTATTGACAGAAGACCCACCGACATGCCCTGCTTAACTGTGAAAATAAAAGGACGAGATCTGGACTTCGGTATAAACCGGAAGAGCCTGGCTGCCGTCTGTCCTTCCTCCCCGGCAGCGGGTGGCCAGGCAGGTCCACCCTAAATGCTCCCCATTCTTCCAGCTTCATCTTTTCCGTCATTCAGACAGCATCGTGGGGGACAGGCAGTTCACGGCTTCTTACATGCATCCAGGGAGATTCTGCACTGCAAAACCTGTATTTTCTGCTTTTTACTTCTGAGGGTGAAGTCTAGGGAATCTCACCCCCCAAAAGGGGCTCTTGTCTGCTGATCACTTCACATTAAAGAAAGACTCTTTGCATAGTGGTGGATGCTTTAAGCAAAATATTCTAGTGCCTGTCTACCCAAAGAGCAGGCCTGTTGAAAACACCCCCATTCATTAAATTCCTATCTACTGGCAAGGAAATTAAACATGACTGTACATGGCGGCTTCAGTCACAAGCTACTGTCTGTCTCTGAGATTCACTCAGTTACCAAAAAAACCACTACCACCGTCTGTCAAACAGTCCGGGTGGTTCACTAAAATCACTGTGATACCTCAAAATGGTCCTGTTCTTGTTCTCTGTCCCCTCTGAGCATCTGGAACTCACTGGGTTGTCTGAGCAGAACTCTCCTGAGGTTCCCCTCACACACATTACTGCACTCCTGTAATGACCCTCCTGTCCTTGTGTGTCTCCCGTGGCCTCACGCTGGCCTCTGGAGGGGTGGGGCTTTTGCCCTTGCTCGTATTTGGGGCGTTGCCTCTCTTTCTGCTAGTCTCACCCACTTTACCTTCCAAGCCACACCCACACATATCCTTGCCATAGGGCAGTCCCCTACTTCAGCCTTCTGGATGCTGGGGTTACGGGCATTAAGTCACCACACTTGGATCTCGAGTCTACAAACTTATTCTGCCTTTCACGAGCAAAGGTCTGCTTAACCGCTGAGGTTCCTAATGTTTTTGCTCAAGAACTTTCCAAGTGTCAGCCTCAACTCACTAGTGTTCACAATCGTGCATAGGCACCATGTTCATTCACACTCCCTCCCTCGTGCGTTTTCTAAGCTATCTGGGGGATTTTTTTTTTTTAAGTCATATTGGTATGTTACAAAAGCTCGTGGCAACAGAAGGGACTCGGGCC
This sequence comes from Rattus rattus, assembly GCF_011064425.1. Taxonomy (NCBI): domain Eukaryota; kingdom Metazoa; phylum Chordata; class Mammalia; order Rodentia; family Muridae; genus Rattus; species Rattus rattus. Next base: position 56,642,255 of record NC_046156.1, read on the forward strand.
TGACGCTGGCCTGGTGAGAGCAGAGTCACTTACCCACTAGGTTCATCTTGGCACTGTAACTCCCAAAGTAGCGCTCGTCGGTGTTGGGGGTGTGGCATTCATACTCCCCGGCATCCCGGGCTTGCAGGTCTGTGATGTGAAGTAAGGCTGAATTCCCCTGGATTCTCTCCACGTAGATCTTCCCGCCTCGGACTCGCTGGGTGTAGATAGCATAAGGGAAGGAGGAGTCCACCGTGCTGACGATCTGTACCTCACGCTCGGGAGCAGAGGGCAGGTAAATGGACCACTGGAAGTTCTGTTCAGCAGGACCCTGGTAGCCACTCACATTGCACCAGATGGTGATGTGGGAGCCCTCTGTGCGGTATAAGGGTCCTTCCTGGACGGTGACCTGCCGCTGCGCTGACACCGCACCTAAGGGGGAACAGACACAACTTTTCTGACCAAATGCAAAACAGACAGCAGTCCCCAGAGGGCTGTTTATTTGCAAGACATGATGGCAGTATAAATAGGTTACTGGCCCTTTCCAAGGCACTCTGTGATTTATAAATATTAATTAAAACAGTGTGGTAAAGCTGGGCGTCTAATTTGCATATATGGGAATTTGATAGAGCAAGGACGTGACTCTGTTACTTATTCAACGCTGACCCTTGTGAATTTCATTTGGTCTCTGTCTTTTATACGGCAGCTTTCTATCTATTTATTAATGCTGTTTATAAACTTTTTAATAAAATGAACAGGAAAAGTTGAGTCCTTGGCACAAATCCAGGCGAAAACAAATAAAGGCAGCCGCCTTGTAATCTGGTTGAAATTAAATGTTTCTCCCATGATTAGCAGGGCTGGCCCAAGAAAGCCGATGAGTCTGTCACTGGGGCGGGGGTTGGGAGGGTGCTGCATTGTATTCCCACCTCATCCCAAGGAGCACCTCCCTCTTCCCTGTACAAACAGGCAAGCAGCTCCTGCAGTGGCGGCCACTTCACATGGAGTGACCAGGAGTGTGAAGGCTCGAAGGTTCCCACCAGCCGGCAAAGCGGAGAGGGACAGAGGGCAGGAAGATCTGACACAAGTCAGTACCCTTGGGCTCTTGGCTCCGACAGGCCCACCGAGGCCCTGCCTTCTGGTATGACACAGCGTTCCAAGGTCACTTCTCCCTCTGCTTACCCCCACCCCTCCATGTCCCTCTCATTGCATCCTCTTCCAAGGGCAAAAATTAAATATGTCATTTGCAATGCTTCTTTGAGCAAGGTCTAAGTGTGTTCTCACCAGGTTTCATATGCTGGAAGCTGAGACCTTGGTGAAGTGAGGTGAGGTGAGAGGGACAGAATGTTTAAAAGGTAGAGCCTAGGGCAAGGTCATTGGGAACACTGGAAGGGATCAATGCTAGAAGCTGGATAGAGTTAGCTATGAAAGAAAAAACCCTTTATGTACATCCATACATACATATATACATACAAACACTGTGTGATATATATATTACACACACCACACACCCACACACCCACACCCACACCCACACCCACACACACACACACACACACACACACACACACGAACAAATCCTCCATCCCTGGTTTCCTGCCTCACCAAAAGACGGCACCTCTTTTTAAAATAAAACTCCACTTTAGGTACTTTGTTACAGCAATAGAAAACAGATTTGGCAGTCAACGCAGCATCGACGATCCCTAAGCCACTCAAACATGGGCAGGCATCTTTCCACTCCCTGGGCAGCAGCTGGGTGTGGCAGATGCCAGGGACAGCCATGTGTGGCAGAAAGAGCATCTGAGGCGTGGTCTCAGAAGTTAGCACAGCTCAGCCTAGAGCCGGCCACATCATCTCGGCCTCCAGACCTTGGCCTCGTCTTACAGAAAGGACTTCAGAGAGGACAACACTGCAGTGCTGGCTTTGTCACTTTCCAGCTGAAACCTTGGACAAGTGACAAGGACTATGAGCCTCAGTTTCCCCATGTGCAAGATAAAAGGATTGAATAAAATGTCTATAAAGGCCCTGACTCGGGGACTAAGACACAATTAGTACTCAATAAAAAAGATGCCAAGGCTCAGACTGGCTAGAGCAGCCAACAGATCGAGAGGTGGAGACAAATCTTGGGCAGTAACTTCTCAAGAGCATCTCAGTGGCCTCCTGGGAGTGCCACATCTTGGCTGCTCACATCTATCCAAGCTGCAGCCCACTCCTGTGAAGCCTTTCATTTTACCAAGCAGAAGTGTATCTGCAGCAGACTCAGCGGCTAAGGAGTGGATAACACCAATCCTAGCAGTGTGCAGCTCAGTTCAGCCCAGAGGGCCCTCGGGCCTCAGAGCAAGCCGGCCTAATCTGCAGGACCACAGGCTTGCAACGGCCAGCTCTGCAGAGCAAAGGCCGGTGCACTTACACTGTACAGAACTGTTTCAAAGTCTAACAGGGAACTCCATCCTGGTTTCAACAGAGGCAGAAAAATGAGAACAATAAAAAAATAAGTTGGTTTTGTTTGTTTTTCAAAATGCAGGGAGAGGACAAGGAGAGAACTTAGTATTTACTCTTACTATGCAAGAGTAAGTCCCCAGCACCCACTGGCTAGGCATGGCGACCCACACCTGGAATCCCAGTTCTGAGAAGGGAGCAATAGGAAGGTGCCCTAGAACTTGCTGACCATTTAGCCAACTTCTGGGGAAGGGGCAGAGCAAGGGGTGCCCAGGCTCAATGACAGACCTTGTCTCAAAGAATAATGTCAAAAAGTGACTAAGGAGGATACCCATCAACACACACACACACACACACACACACACACACACACACACAGAGAGAGAGAGAGAGAGAGAGAGAGAGAGAAACAGAGACAGAGACGGAGACAGAGACAGAGAGACAGAGACGGAGAGACAGAGACGGAGAGACAGAGACAGAGGCAGAGATAGAGAGAAACAGAGAGAGAGAGAGAGAGAGAGAGAGAGAGAGAGAGAGAGAGAGAGAGAGAGAGAACGAGAGAACACTGTCAGCCTTACAATGTAGTCAGGTCCCAAATGAATGGGCACATTCTAACTTACAGCTCTCAATACTTTTAAATTCCCAGGTTTGAGGATTTCACAAAGTGCCATCTCCTCTTATCCAAAGAAAACAGCTGAACCCCATCTGATGCAATCTGGTAATGAGCTTAACCGGCATGCATTCCGCTCACAGATCTCACACAAGCATGGAGTCTATACTGCCCCCCAACACACACACACACACACACACACACACACACACACACACACACACACACACACACACACACACGAAACAGTGTTCAATGACCTGAATGAGCCAGGGCAGCTGGGTCAGAACAACTCATCCAGACCAGAAGCAGATTATAACCAGTCCTGACAAACAAACAAACTGTCCATTCTTCCACAGTCAGCCATACCTGTTGGTTGGTTAACTATCTCTGTCATTTCCCTCCCACCCTACAAACAGCTCTGCGTCCCTGAAAACAGGGCTGTTCTTAGAAAGTGGGTTTTTGGTTTGTTTTGTTTTACAGTCAGGGTCTTGTTATATCCAAGTATTGGTTTTGAGCCTTTGGCGATCCTCCTGGCTCAGCCTCTCAAATGCCGGGATTCCAGGCGTGCACCACCATTCGCAACAGAGTGTGCTTAACACAGAAAGTGAATTTTCTTTCAGTAGACCCACTCTCCTTTCACACCAAACTCTCCAGTGTCCTGGGAAGTCTCTGCGATGCTAACCTCTGCTGCCTTCAAACAGACCGGGTCCTCAACTTTGCCCAAGGCGGCTGCCTGACCACCTCCCTTAGTCTACAACAGCAGGCTCCTCCCCATGAGGACTGTTTCTTTAAAAAGAAATAGTTATCCTTCAGACATTCTGCACCCTTCAGGTTGCTCTGTAATAGGCAAATGCCACTTCTGCAGTGAAAAGGACCCAGTCTCATCTGTAGAAGGACTAGAAAGTAAATACAGGGCCATAGGACAAGTAATTTTATTTCTCTTTTTATACTGCTCTCCTCTGCAAGGCGTGTGAACCAAAGCTTTACTGCAAAATACAAATGATGCTAACTGCTGTATAAAGTTTATTCTATAGCTACTAGTCCAGTGCAAACAGCATTTGCATGCAATACATGTGTGTATGTGTGTATATATATGTATATATATAACATATATATATAATATACATGTGCATATGCTTCGCTTACACAGATGCTTGGTCTAAACCCTAAGACCTGAGCTCCTAACTCCCATGCAGTATTAATAACAAGAGGCTTCTGTACCCTGTGAACCTCTTTCCAACCAATCAGCACAGAATTTGTGCTGATGAGATAATTCAAGGTGGCCCCTTAGAGTTTCCAAAGTTGGCCATGAATTGCAGGTTGGGAATCTCAGCTCCAACTCAGACCTACAGAAACAGGAAGGAGCTGGAGACTGAGTCTAATCACCATAGCCACCAATTCAGTGAGGCATGCCCATGCAACAAAACTCTACACAGACACCCTCAGTGATGGCCAGGCATGGTGATACACACCTTTAATCCCAGCACTCTTGGGAAGGCAGAGGCAGAAACAGGCGAAACTCTATGAGTTCGAGGCCAGCCTGGCCTACATAGCTAGTTCCAGGCCAGTCAGGGCTATACAGTGAGACCACCTTTAAAAAATTAAGAGGAGGAGGAGAAAAAGAACCCCTCAGTGGTGGGTTAGGATGCTTTCCAGATTCATGAACACACTGTCCCAGAAGGGTGGTCCCCAAGGCAGGCACAAAGGCCCCACACTAGTGGCTCCGTACTTTGCCTGACATGCTGAGTTCAGCTGACCTGTGGGGACACAGGAAATGCAGAAACCATGCACTTGGCTTCTGAGGGTCAATCCGCCTGCTCTCCCAGACCACACGGGCTGTGAGGACATCAAAGCAATCAGATGAGGGCCTCCTGAGGCTTGGTGCCACCAGTCAACACTAACCTGTGAGCAGTGGGCAGAGCCACCAAGAGTGGATCTTCCAGCCCTAGTCAATCTTTCCCATGCCGGCTGGCCCAGAGAAGATCTGGACTGTTGCTTCCCGGGAGCCTCCAAGCCTGAAATACTACTGAATTCCTGAGTCACAGGGACACCACCCCTAAATGTCAACATTTGCTGTTGTCATTAGAGCTAATTCATCCTGAGGGATATCTCTATCTGTCTGTCTGTCTTTTGTTTTTTTTGTTTTTTGGTTTTTTTTTTTTTTTTTTTTTTTTTTTTTTTTTTTTTTTTTTTTGAGCTGGGGACCGAACCCCGGGCCTTGCGCTTTCTTGGCAAGTGCTCTACCACTGAACTAAATCCCCAACCCCTGTCTGTCTGTCTATCTATCTACCTATCTATCTCCATCCTTCCAAGCCTAAGATTAAATGTATAACTGCATCATATGCATACTTATATATTCTAGGGGGAGAGCCTATGTATTTCTTTTCTTTCTTTTTTTTTTTTAGAATTATTTATTTATTTTAGGTATAGGATACACTGTAGCTGTCTTCAGACACACCAGAAGAAGGGCATTCAATCCCATTACAGATGGTTGTGAGCCACCGTGCACACAGGATCTCTGGAAGAGCAGCCAGTGCTCTTAACCGCTGAGCCATCTATGTATTTCAAAAGGATTATTCCAGGCCCAAAAGAGCCACGGTGAGTGGGCAGGTGAGCTTGTCAGTCTCAGCTGTATCAGTCACTTAATTAGCTTTCAAGACTGCTTGTCCAGGGCTAGGGAATCTTCAGTTGTTAAAGGTTAGGCTTACAACCAAGTTACCAAGACATTCCTTGTCCAAGGATGCATTCGAATTCACTGTTAAAATCCTAGTGTGCCTGGCCCAGGGTGACATGATTCAGCAGTTCATGGCCAGGGAGCAGCCAACACACCTCACACTCATTTCTTGGAACATGCCTTAGGATTCAGAGACATACACCTCTTATTACAGGATCTAATTTTTTATGTTCAAGATGTATGACTGAGCACGTATTCAAACACGTAGACCATGGGAATAGGGCTCTCATGTGACAGCTGTGCCAGCGAAATGCTTGCACTATGACTCGGGGACCCGAGCGTCAGCCCCACTCTTAAATGCTTTTCTACATGTGACTCAGGCACACGGATTGACCAAAATACCTAGAATATATGGGAATGGGGCTCGGGTAACAGCTCAGCCAGCAGAATGCTTGCCACATAAGTGTGAGGACTCAATTTTGATCCTCAGAACACACATTAAAAAAAAAAAATCTGAGTTCAAGGCTAGCCTGGTCTCCTAAGTTCCAGGACAGCCAGGGCTACACAGAGAAACCCTGTCTTGAAAAACAAAAACAATCGAACAAAAGGCTGGCTGTGGCAATGCCCACTTTAAACCCCAGCTCTGAGGATAGAGAAGGGCAGATTGCTGGGCCTTGCTGGGCCTTGTTGGCCAGCCGGTCTAGCCTGCTTGGTGAGCTATGGGCCAGTAAGAGACTCTATCTCAAAAACCCGCAGCTGATAAGGTCAGAGAGCTGGCTCAGTAGTTAAGAGCACTGGCTGCTCTCCCAAGGATTTGGGTTCAATTCCCAGCATCCACATGATGGCTGAGAACCATTTGTTAATTTTCGTTCCAGGGAACCCAGCAACCTCTTCTGACATCCGCAGACACCAGGCATACATATGGAGCACAGACACCCATACACATAAAATAAAATTTAAAATAATAAACAAAAAGGTTGGTGGTGCTTATGGAACAATACCCAAGGTTGACTTCAGACCTCCCAGTGTGTGTGCATGCACGTGTGCACACACACAGACACACACACCTTCATAGCACATATATACACATACATACATATACATGTATATACATGTATAGAAATAGAATATGGGGATGATGTAATGCACCATGCACCAGTCTCCTGGGGAACCCTGGAGAGCAAATAATACTTGAAAACCAACAGATGAGTATTTTAAAATTTCATCTCCTACCAATATGAGATATTGATCTAAAAATGGGTCTCATGAAAGCTCTAAGTATAGAAGTGTTAAAAGGAACATTAAACGTTTAACTTTGGGTTAAAGATGCAAAATGGACACAGTGCCTATGTACGCAGTGTAGAAAACCCTGTCCCTGGAAAGTAACAAGGCACTCACAATCCTGAACTGAGCTGCTGAGTGTCGAGGGCAGGGCTGTCTCTCACCTGTTACAAGAACACTGATAGCGATGTCTCCTGTTCTCCATTTTCTCGTTTCCCCTCCAGCTTTTAAATTAGCAAGTACATGGCACTTGAAGATGAAGATGAATGGGGCCGGTGAAGGGCCCTGCCCTCACAGCTTTGCGAGCGTCACCTCACCTGCACTCGTCCTCGACTGAATGAGGTCGATTTCATTACAGCCACACTTACCAGAGGAGGAAATGGTCTTCAAGGTTAAGTAACTTTCTCCATGACACCGAACATGACTAATGGCTTTCCCAGGCACCCTGGCTCAGTGAATCTCCACGATAAGTGATAAAGCGTCCATCTGCCCTGAAGGAAACGGTGGGGGACCCAGAGAGCCCAGGGTGTCTAGGGGAACCTAAACCAAGCCAGCTTCAAGACAGACCACCTCCAGAACAGTGACTGCATCTGGGGTCTCAGATGAGCCGCAGCCAAGGGAGAACCGGAAGGGCTATAAACTATAAACTGATCCTTGGTTAGAGCCCTTCCAGGTCAGGGCACAGGTAGACACACTCATGTGAGCTCGCCTCGCCGAGCCCTGAGGAGTATGTGACACTTTTCTACATGCTCTGCACAGATGACTTAACCCTTACAGCAAGTTATGGGCTACACACACTTGGTGTGGTACAGTGCAGAGGCAGAGCCTGAGGCAAGGACTGGAGGGTGAGCAAGTGGGGCTGAAGGCACTTGCACTAAATAAAGTTCATTAAAATGAAGATCATGTCTGGGTCAGCACTGTGTCAGGCTACCCGGGCTCTAGATATGACACCTGAGGTGTGGAGAGAGCCGAGGATCACTGTGTAATGCCACGGGCACATGATCCTGTATGTGTCCTCACAATTGTCCCTTCAGGAGCAGGAGAGGAGAGACAAAAGAGGGTACAGGGATTGGAGGTGACAAATGTGATCCAAGTATGCAGTGTGTCTCCCAGCCTAGACTCCTCCCCAGTTAAGGCCTCAGCCACGCCCACTGCTCTCAACCCCAACTTTCCAATCCACAAACTCTGTAAACATAACCTGGTGGCTGCTCTAGGCCGCTGAGTCCTGGAGTGGTTTGTTACTCAGCAAAGCTAACCAGTGCACACGCTCCTCTCTCCCTCACTGTGGTTTCAGAGCCCATCATGTGATGGGCGCCAAGACACAAACGTGAGGGGAGGATAAATAAGATGGTTCATCTAAGCTGGTGTCCCCAATAGAAAGGACAGTGACTACTACACCCCAACAGGGTATGACTGGCAGCGGGGTGCCAGATGAAACCCCCTCAGCCTGGTCCAGAAGCCGGGGGAGGGGAGGCATCTGAACTACGTCTCCAAGGATGTGGGGCGGAACTTGACACAGGACAGCATCGCTGCTGTTCCAGGCTGAGCAGGACGCCAGCCTAGATCTATCCTGTGACTTCAGGGCACTCCCACTTCAGTTAGGAGAGGGCACTGAGAGACATATTCATAAAGGTGATCTTTCTCCAGGACTGGGGAGTTGAGGAAGGCTCCGAGGTAAACAGGGAGATGGATTAGATTCGTGTTTCTGAACCGGAAGACAGAGCAGAGGGCAAGGCTTTGGAAGCAAGGATACCAAATTAAGGGTAGAAGGAACCAACAGGAGGCCTGCCTGCTGAGAGGCTCAAGGGCAACAGTATCATCCATTCATCTTTTCAGTGTCCTCCAGTGGGTACCCAAAATAGAAATGGCTAAAAATGATTAATAAGTGTTAAATTATTAATGCCACTTCTAAGAAGGTGTAACTACCAATGATTCACTTTGCCCCAGATGACTTTTTGTCCCTGACACCTGCACTGCTGAGTGACCCAGCACATGGCCAGTCCACACAGACGCTCAGCTCCTGTTTATGGGCTGGGTGGGTCTCTGTTATCAAAGCTGATGCTGCCAAACCACAGCTTGGAAGCACTGGGCACGCCGAGCTCTTTACTCAGGTCAGAAGACCAGCTTCGCGTGGGGTTTTTGTTTGCTTTTTGTTTTTAATCAGAATATCACAAATTCTTCTGATCATTATACTAATCCTGTCCCTCTTCATCTCCTCAGACCGTCACAAATGAACCTCAGGGGCAGCTCTCTTAGACTATTGATAAAGGGCTGTGTGCAGATAACCAGTATAAACACAGTATTGTTCAAATTTTTTGCACTTTGGGGCTGGAGGGATGGCTCAGCAGTTAGGAGCTCGTGCTGCTCTTACAGAGGACCCCAGATGAATTCCTAGCATCTACCTGGTAGTTCACAACCACCCATGACTACAGTTCAAGGGGATCCAGCACCCTCTTCTGATCTCCAAAGGCACCAGACATTCGTGTGGTGCACAAATATACATGAATAAAATAAATCTCAAAGCGTTTAAAGGAATACATTTTATATCAATGTATATTCCTTTATGCAGCTATATAGTATACCATCATAGGGTCATCTCCAATTGATGGATATCTGGATCATATATATGTATGTATGTAATTTTTCTTATTACCGACAAAACCCCTTTTTATGTCTTTTCCTCTTCTGAATTAATATGATTCTCTTACTTTTGTCTCAGTGACCACTTAGTGCATGTTCCAGGAAAAGGACGTTGTTGCTCAGGCTTGCTTCTAGAGGCCCTCACTTTTTCCTCCCGTGACAGGCTCCGCATCACACAGCCCAAAGACCACATCTCCCTCATCTCCCTCACCATTAATTCTGCCTAAAGAGCTAGGGGAAGTAGCCCAGAATCCCACTTCCCTCTCATTCCTCTCCTTCTTTCCCCCTTACACCCATGCTAAAGATGGCATAAAAGAAACTTCCAGAAGGATAGGCAGCAGTGGACAATCTGCAGCCTGTCCTAAAACCCAATGCCCACGGCCACAGGGTAAACACTTCTCCCCACCCCGCTTGGAGTCAAAGCGGCTGTCAATCACAGTGTTTCTGTCTGAGTGTAAGTGTCTGAAGGCTTTCGGTTTTCTAGATGGGGGTATTAAAGGATAGGATCAGATTACTTGCCTGTAAATGCTCACCTTATAATTACCCTGCCCACTCTTTCTCTGGTCTCAGAAATGACAGAAACAGGCAGAGTTTAGGATGCTTGACACGAAGGGCAGCCTCGTGGCACCACAATCTGGGGTATAGTGGACCACAGGCTTAGCATGAGTTCCTGTAAAGGACCGAAGCAGAAAACCAGCGGAGGCCAGGCTCGCCAGCACAGTGCGTCCGTAACTCCTGTGCAATGATTTTGGCTCCAGTCTCCCCAGATTCTCCATCTCTGGCAAAGTGGCTGCAGTGTTTCTACATCCTCACTGGCCCTACCACCCCGCCCGCACAAGGAGGCTCAGAAAAACTAACTCCACCTCGTCTTCCAGCATTTAGTCCCTTCTTGTGTGTCCTCCCAAAAAATGCAGGGTGTCGTCTGCATGCCCTAGTGCATGATGCCCAATGTGGCCACTAAAGGAGGCTGTTAGGCCTGGCCCTTGCTGAAAACGAGCTGGGTGCTTCCTTGGCGGGGGTGGGGTAGGGGGGCAGCAGGGCTAGAAGGGCTTCTCCAATGGCCTTCGAAACAAGGCCTAGTTATGGAGGAGTTACCACTGCTCCAGGAAACTCCATCTGCTATATCCATCAACACTCTGTCTTCATTCTGTTCCCTAGCACCCAGGCAGTGGAGTTAGAAAATGGGGTACACAGCCCTCGGGGAGTAACTTCAGGCTTTCAGTAGGGATGGTTGGAGAAACAGAGTCTTTCCTACACCAGGAAGCCCCTCTAGCTCTCAAAAGCTCTCCTGTGCAAACCTCCATTGCTCTTCTCACTCCAGGGCCAGCTCTGATGGCCACTGCCTTCCTGACAAGGTCCCTCTGGTCCTGGAAGTGCTGAAGTAGTCCTCCCAGTAGTTAGCTGGAACGAGCATGGATGAGTCCATACTGATGACCACCGAGTGTCTGCACAGACAGCAGGCCGTGCATATGAACCGATGCATGGATGGATTTCCGAGCAGCCCAATGTCACTTGTCAGCTGGGTGAGGAAGGGAGACTTGTCCCTCCGCTGTAGGAGGCACAGCTTAGAGAAAGCATTGGAGGAACCAGACTTGTTAAACACTCAGGGTTATTTGCCTCAAAGGAAGAAAACTACTGACACCTGGTCACCCAGAAGGCTGGAGTGGACGTTGTCTGACAGCCTGGTGATCTTTTCGCTATTCTATGGAGCCGGCCTTCCTGAACCCTCCCCTCCTGGGCATTGTTTAGGCCCTGAGCTTGTCTTCCGGTGAGAAGCCCTCCTTATGAGAGGCCCCGTGTACTTTGCATCCCCATCAACAGAATCCACTCTATGCCTATTACAAATCCTTCCTCCTTAGCCCCTTACCCTGAGCTAGGTTTATCAATCAACAGAACACGTTCTTACTGTAAAGGTCACGCAGGTGCTTTGCTACTTTGCCGGGGAGTTTCTATGTCGCTCTACCTAAAGATTAGTTGTGGTGATTGTCACGTGGAAATCTCCTTCCAAAGTTCTACTGTGCTTAAATGTGTTAAGGAAAAAGTAGACTGAGAGGTGAGACTCTGGAAGTTTTGATCCGAGTCTCATTCTTTCCTTCATGCTGCTAGGTCCCCTGCCAGCCGTGACATTGGCAGGGCCCCTGGCCTTCACCCAGCCACAGTCTGAGCTCCCAGGGCATTAGCCATCACTGCTGCTCTTAGTGCACATGTGTGTGTGATGTGTGTGGGCAGGTGTACTATGGCCCATGTGTGGACATCATGCGGCAACTTTGCGAGTCCGTTCTCTCCTCCACTGTGGGTACCAGGTCTCCAAACTGTGCCGCACGCACTTTAACCCCCTGGGTCATCTCAATGGCTCAGTTTTGGGGTTCCCCAAGCTTTTTCTTTTAAAAGCACCCCTCAATATCATGAGTTTGGAGTCATTTATGGCATGAATTCACTCTACCCAGGTTGAGCTGTGTGTGGTCAGATGGGCACCTGGAGCGTGTCATCCAGACTTAACTGCTTACAGCAGTGACTTAAGCATGGGTGGTCAGGCCCCTGAAACACATCCAGCATTTTCCAGAGAGCAGTCTCTGCACTCCACTAAAAACAAATAGCTGTGAGCACAACACAGCTCCTGGGGATTTCCCGCGCACCTATCACTCGCTTGTGGTGACATTCATCATTTCTCTTTCCCTCTGTCCCCGGTGTCCACTGTTGGTGGTCCAGGCTGATACATACTTCGCTCACCTGTGGGAAGCCCTGGGGTTGCACAAGGAGGACACAATGAGTGACTACACATAGGGAGTGACCTCTGGGGCCCACCTGGCTTGTTCTAAGGAACAAATGGTAGCCAGCATCACAGACACATAAAGTAACGCTGGGGGAGAGATACATTCTGCAGCAAGCCAGATGGGAGAGCATGGGGCTAGGATGGGTGGATGTGGCAGACTGTACTGTGGAAGGAACTCACTAAAAAGGGAGGAGGAGGAAGAAGAGGAGGAGGAGGAGAAAGAGGAGGAAGAGGAGAAGGAGGTGGAGGAGGAGGTCCACTAAGAAACAACAGATCAGACAGGCTTGGTTATACACACGGGGAAGCCCAGCACTTGGGAGACAGAGGTATCAAGAATTTGAGACCAGTCTGGGCCGAATAGTGAGACCGTGTCTCAACTCCTTAGAACGAGAAAAGCAAACCAAAGAACGAATTAAGTAAATCACAGCATCTCTTCACTAGCGAAGTATTATCTGGCCATTAAAAATCACAGAAAAGACACTGGGGGAGTTAGCTCTGCAGTAGAGTGCTGTGCAGAGATGTGTTAGAAGGCTCAGAGGAGATCAACATGGAATTGAAAGTTTAATAACTCAGAAAATAAGTTTTCAGGAAGTGACTGAGTTCAGTCCCACCACCAACCCCCAAAAAATCATAGAGAAAAATAATGACATCTAAAAATGCTTGAAGCACGTTACCAAGTAAAAGGGAAATAAGTTATGAAAGAAGTTGAAAGTAATCTTCTGGAAAAAAACAAAACAAAAGACAAAAACCCTGCTCCCTTACCTTCTAAGTGTGTGGGTTAACACTGAGTGGCTGCATTTCTTCCCTGCACTGTGTGTTCTAATTCCACCTCGGTTGACTTACGATCACAGCAATGGATCAGGCCAGTTTCTCAGATTGCCTGCTTTGTAGAGCCCACAAAAGGAGTCGGAGGGCAGTATTTTGTTGCAGACCACGCTGAGGTTTGTGTAAATGGGACAGGGATTGTGACCTAAGGCGAGAGGTGGGAGCTGGGGACAGAGTAGGAAGAAAAGGATGTCTGGAGCCAGCACGCCACCTGGATAAGCCGGGCAGGTGAGTGGGTGTCAGCGGCCCTCTGTGGTGTGTGGGTGTCAGTGGCCCTCTGCTTCAGAGTCTGGCTGCTGCCTGGAGGGACAGATGTGACCTCATTTACTTATATTTTTTAAGCCAAGTCACTTTCTGAAAATTCCTTATTTTCTGAGTTATTAAACTTTCAATTCCATGTTGATCTCCTCTGAGCCTTCCAGCACATCTCTGCTGTTGACAACTCCCAGTTGGAGGCCCCCAGGCAGTATTAACAGACACCAGAGCCCGGATTCAGATCACCCTTCCAGGACATAGAGAGGGCATCTGAATGGAAGATGGCCCCAGGAACCCTGAGAAAGCAGGAGCTGGAGCATTTATGTCCAGGCCTCCTCTGACTGACTCTGACAGGCCAAGGATGGGACACACACTGCCCAGCTCTTTCTAAACCCCTGCAGTGAGGGCCCTGCAGCAGCAGAGGTTGCAGCATCTGGGGTGTGAGCATCTGCAGCAGGGGCTGACCCAGTAGAGTGGGTTCAAAGCCTCCAACCACCATGATGCAGATCCAGCTCAGAATCTGTAAGGGGTTCCCCAATGTGCACCCTTCTATTTCAGAGTAGTTTAAATCTTCTCTAGAAAACAACAAAAGGTATGAGAAGCATTATCTGAAGCAAGTCACCCTTGCCTGGGCTTTGTCTGTTCTTGGTGGGGTGGTAGTTTTTCTGTTTGTTTTGCTGGGAAAGGGGGTTGTTTTTTGAGAGAGGATATAAGCCAGGCTGGCCTCCAGCTCACAGAAATCAGCCTGCCTCAGCCTCCTGAGCGTTACAACTAAAAGGGCTGGATCCTGAAAACCTGACTGGGGAAATCAGGCAGCAAAGAAAGGCCAGAGTCAGACACAGACGAGCTAGGATAGGATGGGCCTGGAGCTCTGATGGAGGCACAAGCAGCAGCAACTGAGAAATGCATTGGCTTTACTCTGAACTGAGTAGACAGAGTTCTGCAGAGTGAGGAGGCTGGGCTAGCCATCTCAGTGGGGGGTCTCTGCAAGGTCACATCCCAGGCTGTAAACATCTCCCAGGGGAAAGCTGCAGTGGGATTTTCTGTACACAGGGTCAATAGCTCTCTTGGGACCAGGGTTTGCTATACCCATGGGTCGAGGGCACTGGGGTCCTTCATGGCTGTGCTCATGTCCAAACACATCCTTTAAAGATTTCACGCACTTCCTAGAGGCGTGCCCCACCTCGACGACTTAAGGTTTCACCAGGAAAAACGGGGCCTGAGGAGCTGTCATTCCAGGCAGCATCCAAACCTGACTGTACTAGGACTTCCACGGGTGCTTCCTCGTGTAAACTACCTCAGCATCTTGTGGGAAAGTGTGCTGCTCCCATTTTCACGCTGAAGGGACTCTAGCTGGCCCCAGCATGCCAAGCATGGCTCTCCCCACTCCCTCTGCATGACAGTTTGAATATGCTCGGCCCAGGGAGTGGCACCTATTTGGAGGTGTGGCCTTGTTGGAGGAAGTACATCACAGTGGGCATGGGCTTTGAAACCCTCCTCCCAGCTGCCTGGAAGCCAGTCTTCAGTTTGCCTTTGGAACAAGATGTTTAACTCTCAGCACCTCCTGCACCGTGCCTGCCTGGATACCGCCATGCTCCCACCTTGATGATCATGGACACCCCCAATTAAACACTGTCCTTTATAAGAATTGCCTTGGCCATGGTTTCTCTTCACAGCAATGAAACTTTAAGATACTCGCCTGGCTAAAAACCATTAGATAACATTCCTAAAGCTGGCTGCCAAGGTATTCCCTTATTTAACCACTTCCTCTTCCTGAGGCTGAGGATCAAGGTCCAGCTATTAAAGTATTAAAGTCCTGCAATCAAAGCCCCTTTGGCAGCCCAATTAAAAGTAAACACCTTGTGCAAACACGGGGTTTCCCCCTCTACCTTTATAAACTGTCATTTGCCTATGGGCCACTGCGGTCTCCTCTCTATCCTAACTGCTGTTGGCATCCCTCCCCCACTTCCAAGCTCAGTTCATTCATCCCACAAATATGTATGGTGCCTTTTCTTTGCAGAACAAGATGCTAAGTGGTCAAACTACAAGACCACCCTCAGCCTAGGAAAGAGAAAAGGTACATGGTGCTTTGAAGGACACATATTAGACAAAGTGAGGAGTCCTTTCCCAAAAGGGGGCAGAGTCAGGAAAGGCCTCACAGAAGGTGGGTAAGTAGGGAAGAGCAGAGTCAAAAAGGCCTCACAGGGGCGTTGGTGTTTCCAGTGACACAGGATCTCAAGGCAGTCTAAAGATAAAAGCCATGCTGGGGACCTGGAGGTCCAGAGAACAATGGCTTGTATTGTTGAGTGGCACGCATACATGGGCTTAGAGGAAAACCATGAAGGAGCAGGGCATAGCAGCCTGATCTAGAGGCCCAGGATGCTGGCTGTTGAGTTTCAGCCTGTGCGTAGCAGAGGACCACGGAGGAGGAAAGGGGTGGGGCACTGCAAACTGTCTTAGAAGACGGTTCTACAAGGAATGGTCACGTCTAGAGCTGCTGGGGTCTCAGCTGGAGCAGTCAGGGCTGGAATGCAGGAAGTAGGGTGGGGGCAGTCCGCAGGGGAGATGTTACAGAAATGTGGACAGGAGACAGGAGATCATAAATGTCTTGAGAGCCCTGGGGAACTCCTCCCAGGTTTTGAGTGACTGCTGCAGGGAAGAGATTGGCCAGGCCTTGTAGCTCTAAAAATCATCACCTACAGCCAGCGCTGCAAGACAGAAGGAGAAGAGATAACAATCACAGAGCTAACCGGATGGCAAGCAGCATTCTGACACCAGGAGCCTTCGTAGGCTGCAGTAACCTGTCCATTGATTGCAGAAGGATGCCAGAAGACAGTCAATTCAAGGCCACTTTAAAATACCTGCCATTCGATCCCTTCACATCCCTGTCAGCTGTGTCCCCGAAGCTCCCACAGAGCTTTGCTGGCCACAAAAGTCAAGAGAGGAAGAGTCGCCAAAGCAGGGCCTGTTCCTGGAAAGCAGTGGACTCCAAATTTACACATTCAAACAAGGAAGGGCTCAGAACACTGGCTGAGAGGAGGCATTCATGCTGGAAAATAACCCTGGCAGGAGGGAGGGGGTTGGCCTCAGTGGCAGGCCATGTGCTTAGCCTAGGTGAGTGGCCTGGGGTCCATCTCTGGCAAAACAAACAAACTAGGAGGGGGAAAGAAAACAATCCCACAGATGACTGACTGCTGTAAAGGTTGACACTCTGACGGAGCTGCACGTTTGAAATGCCTTTTTGAGAACCAAAACTCAGAATTGATCGGTACCCCCAGAGGATTCCCACTCTATCTGCTGCTGACAATGGGAGTTCTTTTGTGTACAGCCAGGGTAAGATAGGGATCTGAGGAGGGGGCCAGCATCCCTCTGTAGTAGCAAGGCAGCCCCAGCTCCAACGTAACTGCCACCTAAGGCTTGAGCATTCATAATGAGCAGCCCCCACCCCAGGAGAGGGTACAGCCCAGACCCACAGAGCAGCGAATGGCTAAGTGCATCTGAAGGGTAAGTGTTCAATACTCCTATTCGATCTTTTTTCCAGATTTAGGAGAGCCACCAAAGCAAGTTCAGCTCTAGCGGGTGAAAAAAGAGATTATGCCCATTAATTGTTGCTGACCTTGTCTGGCAGGATTAGCTGGCTATACCTGTCAGCCCCAGGGCTCAACCCCAGTGCATGGGGGAAGCAGGCCAACCCAGGAAAATGAAAGGCTACCATGAGCAACTGTCAAGGCCAGACAGAAGCGGTGTTGGAGAAGTTCACAAGTGTGTTTACTGGGTATTTGACTTACTTGCCAAGGCAAAATTTCAGAAGAAAGAGAGCCTGGAACCCGTGTAGAGTTTCCCACTGCCGCTATCCCTGCCAGGCTCATTGTAAAGTAATGAATTTTGTGGACGCTCGCAGAGAAAAACAGCTTCAAATGCTTTGGATCAATGGTGCGCACTGCAGAAACAGCTCTTGGCTTCCTCGAGCTACTTCTGGGTATTACCCAGAGTGCAATGGCAATCTGTCCTTTGAAGGCCAGCTAAGAAGTCAGCTCCGGGCCTAGGCAGGGCACACAGTCCACAAGCCAACCACTGTGGATGCCCAGGGCTCAGGCATTCCTCTCATAGCTGAGTCAAGCTTTCCCTCCTCTTCCAGGCTATTGGTTGGGGGGAGGGGCCTCACAGAGAGTCACGCTCTACCCCATATCATTCAGCCAGGGTTCCTTTGGGTCTCAGGGCACTGTGTGTTGCAGAGGGGGGGATTTAATATTATAATTTCCTTTCTAGGGATGAATTCTATATACCAATTAAAAAAAAAAAAAAAAGGAACAGAGATAATCCTTAAAATCTCATCTGAGCTCCAAGACTGTGTTAATTCCAAGAACTGAACTGTGCATTCAAAGCACCTGTGTTTCCTAACTTACACTCTCCTCCCAGCCAGAAAAAGACACTCCTTACGTGATGGGAGGGGGACATGCAGACTCCTGGTCTCAGGATCAAAACAACTCTGAGAAACCGTAGAAAGCCAGATGCTGAACAGCGTGGAAGGATCTGACTGGAATGAGAAGCAGCAGCACTTAAAACTGCAGGTTTAGGAAGGGCTGGGCAGAATCCAGAGCTAAGGTTATCCCTGAGCCTGCAGGTTCCGCCTTCTCTGAATGCCCATGACCCTGGCAAGGCCCGCATGCTATGGGGCTGAACCCAAAGGCTTCAAGACGGGCTCAGCTCAGGTGTGGGCAGTTCACATGAGAGTTAAAACTGGTGGAAGGCGGACCAGAACCCAGGTGTGGGGGGTTGAGGACGGGCATGAGAAGCCAACTTAATCTGGAGCCACGCTGGCCTTAAGGTCAGCGAGCTCCACCTGCCTCCGCCTCCCACGTGATGGGATTAAAGGTTTGTGTCACACACCCAGCTTCCTTCACTCCTTTTAGGTAGGAACATATGTATCATTGCCTACTCAAAAACACAGGAATAAAAACTCAAGCTACAGTAAACCAGGGAGACGGTAAAGACAGACAGAACTAATTTTAAACTTTTCCTAATAAAATATTGCTTTAAAAAAAATCTTTGGGTAATACACACAAAAGAAAAAAAGAAATTAAAAATAGGGATTAGGTGTGGCTGGAGCAGGCAGAGAAAACACTAGCGAACAAGAGCATGTCCAACCCGGCCCGCCTCCTTCCCGTCCTCACTTGCCCACATCAAACACCCATGTCTACCCTGGCTCCAGCCCAGAACACCTCCTGATTTTCCTCCGTCCCCCGCAGCCC
Source organism: Rattus rattus (assembly GCF_011064425.1). Classification (NCBI taxonomy): domain Eukaryota; kingdom Metazoa; phylum Chordata; class Mammalia; order Rodentia; family Muridae; genus Rattus; species Rattus rattus. The sequence continues at coordinate 56,660,983 of NC_046156.1, forward strand.
TGGGTCGTCTGTTGCTTTCCTGTCTCCTGGCTGCCACCAAGCCTCTGCCAATGCCTGGCGCGTTCCTCCACCTCTAACCATGCGATGAGGCAGCTCTCTTGCTCACTCCCTTTCCCCACCTGAGCCACGGGTGGCTTCTCAAGCCGGTAACAATGCCTGCTTCTTCACCCAGCTGACAAGCGACACTGACTCCACCGGAGGGATAGGCTACGAGCAGTCTGATGAGCTAGGATTCTAGCAGAAGTCTAGATAATAAAAATTATACAACTTCTGTGGCAATCTAGGGTGCTCGTCCAGAGCCGGGAGCAGCTGTGCACACTCTGGCTCTAAGTCCACCAAACTCTGAAGAAGCCTGTGCTAGCGCCAAATTCCAGTTCCCAGGTCTGCAGACCTGACTGCAACCTGAGCCGGAGCCAGCTCAGGAAAGCCACTAAGACTTAAGGTAACTAACTGGCCTCCCTTCTGCCCTAAGCAGTGGGCCTGGAAACCCCGCCCCTTTTCTCCATCCCTCACCCACTCTTTCTTACTGGCTCAAGGCCTCGAGCCACAATTCCAGACACTAGATAAATTCACCACCTCGGCTTGCTCTGCCTGTGCCCCAGACAGTCTGCCATCGTGGCTTCTGACCCTTGCTCTTTCTGGCCTCCAGGAATCAGTTCTCCCCTCCTTCCCCAAGTTGACCCTCACTCAAGAATTGTCCCTAACTCTGCTCATTCCTAACACCTGGTAGCCAGGCCTGGCCCTCTTTCTCCATCCTCCTGTCACAGCCCGGCCACCTCCCCAGGCACCTGCACCTGGGGCTGCATCAGCCGCCTTCCAGAACATCACCCTTTCCAACTCCCCACACACAGAGAAAAAGAGACTATTTTTTATTTCCCACCCACAGTGTTCCAGAAAAGACTTAAGGCAATGGCTCACACACCAAGAATTCTCCTCTTCAAACACCATAATGCCTAACCTCTGGGAGCAGAGAACTATAGACCCATCATTGCAGGAACTAAATGAATCCACAACAGGATGGGGACCTAAATCACTCAAAGTCCTTCACTTGGGACAAGGCCTGCTCTCCACACTTCACCCAGCTCATGGCTAGTTACAATTTAAAGTCCTTCTGTCTACTCTGCTGGGAAACTGCCCACACCTCCTCCTCCAGGAAGTCCTCCAGAGCAGAGTCCAAGCTACACTGAAATTTCTCTCCATATTCACCTACCTTACTGGGTTGAAGAAGGCCATGACCACCCAGAGCCTTATCTTTCCTCATCCTATGTCCCTCCGTGCCCCAGGAGGTCAGTGCCCAATATGAGTGCGTTTGAGCTGAATCACCAGCCTTCCTCCTGCAGCCCCCAGCCCAGCGCCCAGGAGTTTAAACAACAGCACTCCCTTGCCCCGTGCTCCCTGACGGTATCCTATCAAGCTACACCCCATCCTGTCCCCTGAGCCACATCCCTGGGAAGGAGCCCTCCCCAAACTAGCTCTACCTTTCTTTGTCACATGTGTACCCTGCTATCCACATGTCACAAACGCTTCTTTCCCAGTTAGGCGTCAAACGCATCAAAGGCAAAGGCTAGAGCAAAGTCTTACATCTGAAGAAATGCATTTAAGTCACTAATAAAATAAGGGTGGGGTGTGTGTGTGTGTGTGTGTGTGTGTGTGTGTGTGTGTGTGTGTGTGATGTTTGTCTAAAGGCTAAAAATACTGGTACTAGATCCCGAGACCCCAGAGTGTAGTGTCCCATATTAATAAGAGCTCAAAAAAACCCAAAACATCTGTTGGTTGGTTGAAGGAATGAATGAATGAATGGTCACCCTGCTTTAGAGAGGATGAGGTCTGCCCTGTCCCCTCTGCACCAGGCACCATGACAATCACCAGCAAGCCCACGTGGGGATAGCAGGTACATCTTCCTGGCAACACAGCAGCCTCCTCTGATCAGCCCTGGGTTTCTCACCGCCCACCCCTTCCATGATCCAAATGCAGGATCCATGGGAGGGTATGGACGGCATCCAGGACTATTTATCTTCCAGAGTTTAAAACGAAGTGTGACAAATGGCTCTGCAGATCTGCTGGGCCATGGTACCGAGCAGATGGAACCACAATTCACACCACTAGCTCAAATTCTATCTAATACTCTCTCAAATTAGGGCATTTTATCTAGAAATTTTATAAAAAGCATTGTCTGAGGGTAGGATTACACTTGTAAGTTTGCCAGCTGCCTTCACTGATCAAAGAGTTCCCTCAATCTCCTCTATGTCCCCTGCCCAAAAAGCCCAGACATGAAGGAGGATGGGTTTCTAGGGTGCAGGGTTGTAAAGTACCCCCCCAAGCTTGACTGCCCTGTCTGCACAGACACCTCTCCATGAAGGTGAGGTCTCTACTGACAGCAGCCCAGGCGAGGAGCTCTTCCTTCGGGACTGGCAATATTGCTCAGTGGTAAGGGCTTGGTTAGCACATGTAAGACCCAGGCCAGGTTCCTGAGGGAGAGGAGGAGGGAGGGAAGAGGAAGGGAAAGAAGAGGGGGGAAAGAAGGGAGGGGGAAAGGAAGGGGAGGGGACAGGAGAGGAAAGGGGAGAAGGGAAGAGGGGAGAGGGGAAGAAAAGAACGTCCTCCTGAGCCAACACCAACAGGGCTCTGGGGTCTTGGATTCGGGACAAACTCAATCTCATGTATCTATTCAGTGGGTAGCAGCTGAGTGCACACCACCAACAGGATGCTGGCACTGGTACCAACACCCCAGGACATCATGGGCACAGCCTGCTCTTATTGGCCAGGGCTGCCCCACGCCTCTTACAAACAGGCTCCAGCCTGTCCATGGCCTTCGGTGTGTTGTCAGGATTGCATGCTGTTTCTCTCCAGGGCTGACCAGGATGGAGCAAGCAGACCCAGGGGGACAAGACAGCGTTGTCTGGGGACTTCACTGCGCAGGCGATGCCTGCCAAGTAAAACCTTCCCTGTATCCCATCAGTCTCTGCCGCACACAGTGTGCATCTGGATTCCGTGTCCAACAGATCCAAGCCGGCAGCCTCTCCCCTTCTTGCCAACCTGAACACCAGCTGCCCTTCTTGCTTTAGAATCGCACAGTAAGGACTGGACATATGGCCTGCTGTAGAGCGCTCAACCAGCCTGGTGAGACTCTGGATTTAATCTGCAAGACCAACAGACACAGGCATGCAGACAGACAGACGCTCAACTTAGTACAATTCCTACTTTTATCAAACTTACTAGGAAAATGCAGTTAAGAGTAGACTCCCTCAACACACCCGGACAGAAGACCATTCTTTCTCTGCAGTGTTCAAGGTCTTACAGTATTTTGGAGGTAATCTGCCCTGGCTCCATCAATCCACTCCACCAGACAGATCCAAAATGGAGGGCATAAACACCAAGTACAAACTCCTTGTTTGGACATTCAAGGCTTTGACATTTTATAAAAAATAATTATCTCATGTAGCCCAGGCTGGCCAGAAACTCACTCTATAGCTGTGGGTAACCCTGCCACCTGAGCCTCTTGGTAGCTGGGATGAATCACAGTTATACACCTGGCTCGAGGTTTTGATTTTCTGGCCCCACTCCACCTCTGCTGCCCGACTCCCACTGACCCCTCCAAACACTGTTCTGTGACCTGGCGAGCTGATGCCATCACCCCCAAGCCCAGTTTGTAATTCACGGCTCTAGGTTTTTCTGTATACTGTCATTATGGGCAAACAAAAAAAACAAGAAGGAAGAGAATGGAAGGGACGAGGTACAGAAGAGCAGACAGAAGGAGGAACAATGGGGAAGACTGCGACCGGCTTTGGCAGCCCAGGCCCTCCACTAAGGGCTTTCCATGTGACTGCATTCAACTCCACCACAGCCATAGAAGAAGATATCACGAGGCCGGCGGGGCAAACATATCTGCCCAGGGTCCCACTGAGCATGTGCAGCCTGAGCCATTCCATCTCCAACCATCTGGCTTTCCAGGGAAGTCCCAGGAAAGGAGACCAGCATGGGATTAAGGACAAAGCAGTTTTGGTACCAATGTAGCTCACCCAGGAGACACCTTGGCCAGAGTCTGCAGTGAGCAGGCAAATCTCACGGCCCAAGAGCAGGTACCAGGGAGCACCATTCCATTCTGTATGATTGGTCAGGACCCTTGTGGAGCTAAGGACAACAGTGCATCACTGAGATGGGGTGTGGGGTCTGCTGGAAGGGGATGAACACGGGAAGTGGCAAAGGTGAGCAGACAGCCAGGGAGAGGCCTGCTGGTGACCGGCTAGAGACAGGTCCTCCATCCTGTAACGTCTAGTCAACCCTTCCTTCTTACCTATTTAGAGCCTACTATTCCTCTGCAAGACTCAGTTCATGTCCCATTTCTTCCACACCCATCCTCCCTACTTGTGTGCAAACCACAAGTGTGGAGACAGGTGTGAGCCAACTGTAGGTGACAGCCGGGAAGCCGCCTCTCAGATCCGACTTGCAGAGGCCTGAAGAAGTCCTGGCTCTGCCTTCTGTCTCCACTGCTCCTACCTTCTCCAGGAGGAAAGGTGAAACCCAGCAACAAGGCTTCCCCGGACCGCTGGGCTGTGTGATCACCTGGCTCTGCTTTCTCCACCCCTCGATACAGAACAGCTAGGAAATGCCTGGAGTCATGGGCCTCAGGACTCAGGACACGCCAACAAAGCCACGAGCTATCCTTGGCTGATAAAGAAACGTATTTCCTCAGGATCAGAAGACCAAAAGACGCTGAGTTATCTGACCCCAGTCAAGAGAGTAACAACAGAAGACACAGTGGCCCCCAATCTCCCTTTTTAGAGATAAGGGTCCCCCCTTACATTACTTATTTTGATCAGGCTGGTCTTAAACTCACAATTCTCCCACCTTAGCCTCCCTCCGTAGCTGAGACTACTATAGGCACATGCACCCTACCCACCCAGTGGTCATCTCAAGCATTTATTTTAAATTCTTTATTATATATGCATGTGTGCATGTAGCACATGTCACAGAGCATGTTGTGAGAGGACAACTTACGGGAGTCAGTTCTCCCCTTCAATCAACTGTGTCCTGGGACTCAGACTCCAGGGCATCAGCTTTGGTGTCATGGACCTGTACCCACTGAGCCATCTCACCTGCCTCTATTTATTTTAGAGTCAGGATTTTGCTACATTGCCCAGGCTGGCCTGAAACTTCTTCCTCCACCCTCTGAGTAGCTAGGACTACAGACAAGCAGAATTGTACTTGGATTACTTTTCCAAAAGGGAAGATTTTAAACATTCAGCAAGTGTAATAACAAATGCCCACGAACATCCATGGTGTGCCAAACCCTAACATTTTGCTCCCTTTGCTCTATACCAACCATTCTCAACCTTCCTAATGCTGCAACCCCTTAATACAGTTCCTCATGTTGTGGTGATCCCAACCATAAAATTATTTCATTAGCACTTCATATATCTGATATACAGACAGTCTTAGGTGATCCCTGTGAAAGGGTCATTTGGCCCCCAAAGAGGTTATGACCACAGGTTGGGAACCACTGCTCTAAGCTTTGTCCCCAGGAGGAAAGCACTGTAGATTCAACTCGGGTTCCTATTTTGCCACTTTCCCAATCCTGTCACTCCCCCTTGCCCCAGAGTAGCCATAGTTATCAGTCTTACACACTTACACGTTTACTGCACAGTCGTAAACAACACAGAACTTTGCATGTCTTAAAACTGTCAAAAATGGCATCACTCTTCAGGTCCTGTTCTGCATTGTTCTTTTTTGACTTGAGGAAGCACTTTCTACAGTAATCCTTGTTGACCCAGGTCAAAGTCTTTGTTTTGACTGCTGTGTGTAAGAACCTGCTGTACTAACATTGGGTGCTGCCCAACGAACTCATTTTCCAACTGATGAACTTCCATGTGGCCTTTGACTTTCCACTGCAATGCAGAGTCTTCTAACTGTCCCTGAGGGACCTCTCACCCACACCAGGTACTGTTCAGATCTCTGCAACTATGCTGCCCTGATTTACAGTCCCCAGACAGCACTCCAGTGTTCTGAACTTGTGCCTTCCTCAACTCAAACTACTGTTTGACATTTCCACCAATCTAGTGGGATTGAAAGGTTACCTTCTTGTTACTCTGAAAATGAATGTTTAAGTGGAAAAATAAATGCCTAATAAATGCAGCTTAAGAGACAAGAGTTTTGAACAGTACGTGGGGGATACACTAGCAGACCTTGTATTTTCTTGGACATCATATGGGGGGAGGGGTATGTAAAACAAGTTGAGCCATGAGCTGACAACTGTGAGAAGCAGGTGCATGGGATTTCAATACCTGACCCCCACCCCTGCCCCGCCCTTGGTGCCCATTTGACATTTTCCACAGTGGTAAAGTAAAAGAAGGAAGGCTGTGATGTTATCTGCCCAGACTGTCCAGAGAAGGGCAGCCAGCGGTGACTGTGGGAAGCGGAGACTACAGTTAGAGGTGGTGTCTGCAGGTGAGGCTGAAAGGAGGCCTGGAGAAGTTGTGAGTTGTGTTAGGTTTTCACTCAGAGATCAACCAACACTAGCAAACTCACTTTCCTAGTGACCCCGTACAACCTGGCATCACTCAGCTGTTAGGGTTTGCCCTGGAGTTATCTGTATTTTGATGCTAATTCCACTGCCCCAAGGACGGCTGCCTAGTCACTTACTCAGGACTCAGGACTCAGGTGACTTCACACTAATCTTCTCTCCATTTAATTTGTAAAATACAGGTACAGGATAGAAGGAGGCCTGTCATTGGACGAGAAGGAAGGATGGGCGGGAGAAAAGTTTGAAGGAAGGGGAGGAGACTGGAACAGGAAGAGGAGAGACAGGAAAGACAGAGAGGTTAGTCACAGTGGAGAGAAAATGGAAGCTGACGTTAAGATTTCACTCTGTATTTACAGGTTGTTATTAATGTTCTTAAGGGATGGATGGTTCTGGGCTTTGAATGTTTAGGAAGACAATTATATATTATCAATTGGGTCAAAGGTTATTGTGTTGTGTGTTCTTTCAAGTGTAGATTTAAGTGTAATGGAGTGTGGGGCGGCAGAGGGGCTGCCATGGAGTTGGGATGTGTGTTTCTGGCATGGAAACCTACCCTGGGAACTGGATAGGTAGAGAGATTGCTGACGGCTCAGAGAGAGGCCTTCGGCAGTGTGATTTGGGTTGGAGCAAAGCGGGTGAGAGGCTTTGCTGACTAAGACTTAAGATATCCAGCAGATATCTTGGGGCACCATGGTGTAGACCGAGTGGGGATAAAAGACAGCATTTTGTTTTTTATATTTTTACAACAACACTCAGCAAAAGGTTTTGAGATATTGGAGAGATGGTTCAGTGGTTAAGAGCATGTACAGTTTCTGAGTTTAGTATCCAGCACCCAATTAGGCAGCTCATAACTACAGCTCACCAACTCTGCCCTCTGCCCTCTGCCCTTTATGGGCACCTACACTCTTCTGCACAAGCACACAGACACACACACAGACACACATACACAGACACACACAGACACACACACTGTTAAAAATAAAATGAACTTGAAAACTAAATAAATCTTTTTTAAAAAAATCGCTAAAGTCAGGGATTATGACATATACCTTCAGAGATAAACACAGGTAGATCTCTTTAAGTTCAAGGCCAACATAGTCTACATAGTAAAATCCTAAGAAAGGAAGGAAGGAAGGTAGGTAGGTAAGAAAGAGAAAGAACTCAAATTTTTAGCACTAAATTTTTTATTTGAAATAGATTTATTGAATTTGTTTTTATATTCTGCATTTAAAAACCCTCTGTCTGAATTAGTTTTTGAAACAGAGGCCAGAGAAATGTCTCCACATGTAAAGGCGCTTTCCACACAACCTTAGCAACCTGAGTAGAATCCCCAGAGCCCACAAATGCGCTGGGGAGCATCTGTAACCCCAGCACTCAGGCAGAGGCAGGAGACTCACCCGGAAGCTCGCAGGCCAGCTACACGCAAGCGTAAGGCAAGGGAGCAGAAACAGGTGGACAGAAAGGACCCACCGTCAAAATCCTGTCCTCTAACCTCCACACTGCACACAAGCCTGGAAAAGCACAAGGATGCACACATGTGTGCACAAACACGCAGGCACACACACGCTTATAGATATAAAACTCTTCACTTGGGGAGAGGCATTTGAATTTGCTGGATTCTGGGGAGGAGGGTAAGTTTGGGGTCACTTGGCAAGGATAAGAGATCAAGCTATCTTCTTCCAGATGGAAATGCAGTGACAGTCAAGAACACCAGAATTCTGGGTCTCCTGACATCTGGGAGGGAACCCTTGCTGAATGAAAGGGGTCCAGGAGCTGGAGTCGGTCAGGGCTGGACATGGGAAACATCAAACAGAGCAGCAGAGCATGGCGCGACACATCAGTGACCCAGGACTAGGAAGAGAGGCTGAGGCAGGAAGATTGGATTCCAGGCCATTCTGGGCCACAGAGTGAGAGACCCTATCTAAAAAACAACCAGAGTGGGATTCAAGCCATTTGCCCTGGAAGGAAACGAAAGTTCTCGTACCAGTAAGTAGCACACTGGCTCAGCGGGGGAGGAAGGTACAGAAGGAAAAGGCCCTAACAGGAATCTGAGCCCATGGGCTGGAACAGAGAACATGGAGACCATCAGCCTGTGTCCGTGCATGCAGCAGGCGCAGGGCTGCTCTGCAGAAGCACTTCTGCAGTAGTACCATCCATCACTTCCCTGTGCTAGACCCTGGGAGCCTGGGTAGCAGATGTCAGCAGGGCCGTCGTCATCGCCATCAGGGCCACTTGCCAAGAAGCTATGGGCAGAACTGCTTAGCAATATCTTTCTTGGGTGCCTCTGCCCAGTGTGGTCTGAGGACATCTCCCTACCTGGACCCCTCTGTCCCGAAGTGGGCAGTCCTCCCATCCCCACCTCTGCCCCTGAAGCAATTATCTATGAACCACAGAGACTTTCCACCCAAGAGGCTGCCAGAAGAGGCAGCACCTCTCTGTAGCTTTACTCCCCGGTGCAATGAGATCATCTGATCCTGTTCTCTTCTTACAGAAAAGGAACTATGAGCCCGACCTCTGCGAGGTCCACCCCACCCCCAACCCTGCCCGTCCTAACTCCTGAGAAGACCCGGGATCCTAGGTTTCCTGTTTCCCAAATCCATGATCTTGTCTCTGCTCTCAAGACCCATTTAGAAGCCACTCCTCTGTGTAGCATCACAGCTATTTCTCCCTCATACTTCCAGGCCAGTGACATTTCCACACCTGCCTATGCTCAAAGGCAAGAAGGGAGTCAGCCTGCCAAATTCAATCCTAGGCAAAGGCACCTCTTGGATGGACAGGCACAGGGACCAATGGGTTACAGGGAGAGACAGTCCGTGGCTTTCTGAGTGCTGCCTTTGCCTCCAGTTAAGCACATGCTCAGAGACAGGGCCACCTCTAGATGTCACACTGTCACATAGGTTAAAAGGCTTCTGATGTGACACATCCTCTCTCCCCTTGTGAGACTAAATGGGGCTTCTATCCATGGTAAGGAAGGCAAAGACTGGAAAACCCAGATCAATCTACAGTTGCTGATGCCGGCAGGAGCAGGGAGCGGGCAGGAAGAACTTTGAATCTCAGGTCTTTATCCTGGTCTTTCCCAAACGCGCACTGTTGGTGAGGCTGCTTCTAGATGTGCATACTGCAGGATGAGCGTCACACTGGCAGCGACAGCAGCCTAGAAAACAAGGCTTGTGCTTCCCTTCGCTGGAGCCTCTGAATCAGAGAGAGCCTCATTATCAGTGTGGCCCCTCAGGAAATGCTGCCTCAAATAAAGGGAGAAAAAGTAAATCCGACCACATGTTCCTGCGTTCCCTCTCCTGTTCAGACTCCGCACTGAGCAGAGCTGTAACCTGATAGCGCCCCTGTCTGGTTTTGGCTCTTTCAAAACTCAGGGGACCTAGCAGGAAAGCAATGCGGGAAACTACAGTCTGGCTGCCACTCAAGAGGAGCCCTGAGCAGGGAGAGCATGGCCTGAAACGGGCCATAAAACAGGGACAGCCCTTCACAACCTCCACACCAGCAACACACACACACACACACACACACACACACACACACACACACACACACACACACACACACACAGCTACAGAGGTGCTAAGGCGAGTCCCCAGCGTCCCACGGCTTCTTTCACTCCCGTGTGTGTAACTCCATCTCTGGCCGGGAGCCAGCATCTTAGGTGTCCACAAAGACATGGGAAGTGGGCCACACAGCATGGATTGTTCCAGGATCCACAGAGTACAAGCGGGTCCCCATCTGAGCAGGGAGGAGCTCCACCAGTGAATCTTAATGACAGCCAAGGCCATAACAGAACTGAAAGCCATCAGCAGGAGGAGGCAGCCTTTGGGGAAAGCAGCCCTGTACTGGCTAAGGGTTTCCCCAAGGAAATATTCCCATCACTAACTGGCTCCCGGGGGGGGGGGTACACTCTGCCTGATACCCTATGTTAAAAGGCAGGCTCACGGCACAGGGATGCACACCAGCCAGGGATGCTATAATGTAACAGGATAGGCTCTGGGTTCTAAGTCAGATTTCAGGTTCTTTCCTAATAGGACTGGTGGACGTGCGGGTTGGTACGGCCACTTTGGAAAACAGCCTGAATACTTCCTATAAAGTTACTGGGTGGCAGCAATCACATCCCTAGGCATTTACCCAAGATAAACATAAACACCTAAGTGTCACGACAGCTTCATTCCTAATAGCTACAATCCGGAAGCAACACAAATGTCCAGCTGCTTCTGGAGAGAAAACCATGTGACACAGAAGCCATGGACTTGGGAAATCCCTGGACTCAGGGAAGCCACAGATGTGAGGAAATCAAGGAAGGAGACATGGAAGTCAGAAGACACATGGACATGCTGCTTGCTGGGGTAAAGGAGCAGCACAAAGCAGGGGTTTGGTGGTGACAACCCAACCACTCTACTCAGGGTCAACCATTGGTTTTTGTATCTCATTTCCTGGACCCTTAACGAGGGGTTGTGCACATGCCCTGCCCCACCCTAAGTGCAGCACAAAGTTCCCTTTATAGCTTGCTGTGACTTAAGCTTGTTCCCCCTTGTTCTGCATGACCCCTGCGGCTGGAGCATGGAACATGGGCTTCAGCAGTTCCCTGTCATTTCCCACAGGCATCAGTGCAAACAGAGCACTCCTTGGTGTAGCCTTGAATAGAATGCTTTTTTGTCCAGAAGACGGAGGCTTTGTGGGAGATGAGCCCAAAACAGAACAGCTCCAGACACTTCAAGAAACTTGAATATGTGAGGACACATGGGGTCACACACGGCAAGAAGTGGAACTCACACCTCTTAGCACAGCACGACTTAACCATCGAGACAAGGGCAGTGCTTGGCTTACCCACAGGGAAACAAATTTCCTCAACTAACTGAAAGGGAGCTGGAGCCAGGTAAAAGTAGGGTTGAAACACATTCCAGGTGTCCCAGATAGCCAGGGGCAGAAGTGAGTGAGTTGTCATGTGTGACACTCAGAGAAAGATGGGGCTCAGCTGAGATGTGAAAGACAGCTCAGAGAACACGCCTGAGGCCACTGCCACCAGCCAGGACAGCCTGCTGGCCCGCCTGCCATCCTGCCCATTACCTGCCAATACTGGAACTCTAACTCAGGTAGCAGAGGGACCCTCCACCCACCTTCCAGTGACCAATCACGTACGTTCCCCAGATCACCTCTCTTAAGTGCTCTAACACTGCCCTGCACTCAAGAGGGCAATGCTGGCTCCTGCCTCACACACAGCCTAGGACATGAGGGCTCAGCCCTGTTCAGTGTACAGGGAAAATGGCAGACAAAAGATATCCTCGCCACCATGCCAAAGGACAGGACTGCCAGGAGCCTGGAAAGACCAAGAAGGGTAGAAGTAGAAATGTCCAAATGATAAGTGCTCAAAAAGGTCACACAGAAGGGCGACAGAGTCTCGGGCAGTGACGTCCAAATGAGGATGCTGAAGGGCCACCTCAATGCTGCCTGCACTCACCTGTCACCTTCCAGACTGGCAAGCACTCAGTGGCCACCAAATATGGGCTCAGCCTTCTGGAGTGCAGTCACGATGGCCTTATCAAGACAGAAAGAAGAAAGAAATCCCAAGGGAGGCAGCAATATGATCAAAGGTCACACCTTTATGGCTTGGAACTATGTACTAGGGCATAATTCCAAGCTCCAATAGACATTCCATGCTGAAGACAACCTGTGGCTCATCAGCTGAGTAGGGTGGCAACCCTGGGCTGGCCAATACTAATGGTGCCTACCACCAACTAGGGCAGGAGCTGTGCAGCAGGGCCTGTGCAGTAGGCCCCGTGCCAAGTGCTTTCCCTGAAGCTACCTCTCACGGCCATGCTCACATCTCCTCGTTTATGGGCTTGGAAAAGGGGTTCAATAATTTGCCCAAATTCATGCTGCTGTCTCTAAATGTTTGCTGAATGCTAGATGTGTGGATGACTAGAAAGACAGACAGACAACTGGAAGACTAGTTGGGTTGATAGTATCACCCTATTCCAGGGGATAAACCTAGACATGGGATGTCAGAAGAAAGAAGAAAGCTCAGGGCATAAAATACAAGTGGCTGCCAGTGAGCAAAATGGCCTTGACAAACACTCATGATGCTCTGGGTTACGGGGAGAGCAGACGGAACAGCGCTCCGCTCTGTTAGGAAGACAGATAGTGAGTGCTAGAACCGTCTTTAAATTTTTCAACCCAGAGAGAAAAGCTCCAAGTGGGCAATGGCATCTGTCTCCCGAGCCTGAAGGGTTTTCTTCTGGGTGCTTCTGGAGTCAACAATGGGAGCTCAGAGAGCCAAGAGTGAAGGGGGTTGGGGGGCCCACCTCTGCCTCAGCTTTGTTTAGAGAAAGAGCCCAGACTCCCCCACGTGCACTCACTTGCTGCCTGATGAAAACCAGATGCCAAGTGCCCCCTGGCACTCACGGGGCCCCGTGCTTTTAGGAAAGCAATGGGAGCCAGACAGCAGACAGATTACACCTTAACTAAGTGTGGAGCACAGGCTGACAGCGCTAGCTCTGGGCTCCAGACCCTTTAACAAAAGGGGCCTTTTAGATGGCTTCGGAGCAAGGAAATACAAGATGTGAGTGAAACTTCAACTTAGCCGGGACTAGAGCTTTTTTCCTGAAGCTCCATACTTTGCTGGCTGACAAGCCCATCATGGTCAGCCAATAGATGACAGTCACCACACAGTGCCCTCTGCAAGACACTTGACTTTCTACTGACCCATGGAGAGAACAGTCACAGCACTCACAAACAAGGGTCCTCTCCCTGGATAGCCCAAGGGACCTGAAGCCAGGGTGCAAACCTGCTGTGCAAAACATGGAGAGCCCCAAGGATAAAATGAGGTTGGCCTGTAAGCTCTACCCTGAGCTCTACCCCTCAGAGCCCTGAGGAAAGCCGGACAGCAAAAGAAAGCAGCTACAGCCTGAAAACCACGTGACACTCAGACCCTGCACCAGCAGACACCAATAGTGCCCGCCACAGTTCAGCCTGTGTCTACTGATCCGTGGTTTGTTACATCACAGTAGCTCCTGGCCTCTCATTCAGAGTCTGGTTCATTGTTTCACTGAATTTAAGGTCTCTTTACTTGGATCTCCCATCACGGTCTCAAAGCCCCAGTGGCAAAAACCAAATACTATCTCCTAAAATTCCACCTCTTCCAAATTTCCACTGCATGTCATTTTCCAAGTCATTACACGTACGGCCCCAGAGTCAGCTTGCAGGTTTCACTGTCCCTCAGCAGCCAAGCTGTCGTTCCATGATTGCTTTATTCCTTTACGGTCTTCCTGGGATATCTTCACCACCCCCCCCATTCCCTCTACACCTCCCAACTCAGAACTCACCCCTACAAATGAATGCTTCCACTGGCCACTTAGCTTTGACTCCCTCCCCCTCCTGTCAGAGTAGTTCACAGCTCCTTAATCCTATTCCCACCCCAGGGTCCCTGCTCACTAACCTCTCCCCTGCCCAAGGGCCCACAGTACTTTCATGTATAAATCAAAGTCTACAGGCTCGGTCTGAGGTTCTGTAGAAACCTGATGAAATCTGGATCTGATGCCACCAATTCTGGGCCACCTCCACATCCATGCCTGTCTCCATGGGTCTGCTCACGCTAGCCCCCTCCTCAGGTGCTCCCTCCCTCCTCTTCCACGCAAACCCTAATCCTTCTTCAGAATCCACTCCAGATGCAATCTCCTCACTCCTGTGTTCCCTGTCAGCGCATTTTCCGCTCTTCTTTCCGGCTTACTGCAGGGCTGAGCACTAGCTCCAAACAATATGCTTTTTGATGGCAATCTGAATGGCACTGTTTTATGAAAAGAAATCCCATTTCATGCTCACTCAGGGAGTGTCTGATATAGGTTGCCTCCAACTACGAGCAGTCAAAAATATCAACTCATCTGGTAAACACGGAGAACAGAAAGTATGGAGGCTGGACTGCTCCGTCTCAGAGACCTCAGTCGAGCACCATAATCCCTCACAGTTTCTTCTCTGCCCATGTGGACAAACTTGCCTTCCTCCTGGTGACAAAACAGCTGCCTCATCTCCAAGCATCGAGTGGGAGGAGCTTTTCCCTTTCCTATGATTTCTATGAGAAAACGTTTTTCCCAGAATCCCTCAGCAGACTTCTCAAGTCTCATTGGCCTGAGTCTGAGTGACAGACTGCTGTGACTAGCTTAGATGGATCAGCACTCACTCCAGAGCTTGAAGGAGGATCATCTTCCTGCAGGGAGATACAGCATCCAAACCAAATTAGGCCCCACCAGCAGGAAGAGAAACGAAGAGCTGTTACACGAACAATCAGTTGTCCCTGAACCAGCAGAGGCCAGGTCATACATCTGCGTTTCCCCTCTTGCTGCAGCCCCATCCTGTGCTGGCACAGGAGGATGCTCGGCAAATAACTGTGGGCTTGAGCAGAACTAGAAATTACCCCGTGTGTGTGAGAAAATGCTGAGCATCATAGCATGGTGGTACAATTGGACATTTGTGTACAGAAACGACAAAGGCAGCCATGAAATCCTAACAGATGCAGAGACATTCTCATAAGAGAAGGTTGGGGTAGCTCTGATCCAACTCTAGCCTGGGCCCAACTCCCAGTTCCACAGATAGGAGCTGGGACCCTGGCCAGAAGCTGGGCTTCCAACAGGCCCAGCTGGGCTTTTTCCTCAGTTCAACTCTTGCCTCTGATGGACTAGCGGGCCCCAAATGAGCCCACAACTCACCACACATAAGCTCCAGGCTGAAAGGAGGTTCTCGAGGAGGAGCGTGAGTGTTCTGCAGGTACCTGAGCATCCTGTGTATAGCTGGCAGTTCTCCTCTACTCTGACAAGATGGCCGAGACAATCAACTTAGAGAAAGGTTCCCTTGAGCTCCAGATTTCAGATTCCATTGTTGCTTGGTCCTTTTGCTCAGAACGCCATGTCAGGGAGCAAAGGTAGAACCAAGGGGCTAGCCTCCTGGAGCTGGGGACTAGGAAATAAGGACAGGAAGTGGCCTTTTGAAGAGTATGGCTCTGAAGACCTAACTTTCTCCCATTAAACCATACCCCCTACAAGGTCCCATGGCTTCCCAGTAGCATCAAAGGCTAGTGAGCCAATCTTTACCACCTGGGCGTTTGAGGGACAGTCAAGATTCAAACCATAGTGCTGTGGCCACACAAATCTCCAGAGAATGCACAGGTGCAGGAGAGACCTGGGGGGAGCTCCCTCAGGCAGGCCTTCTCTTTCCTCTGCCCAGGCCAGCTAACCGCTACCCCTGCTACCCCTCCCCGCCTTCCCATACAAACTTCTTGCAGACTCTCCCAATTTCTCTGGCTATTGGCATCACCCCAGACCCCAAATACACATGTCCCTACATAGGGCTATAAAGGGACCTAAAACCTTCATGGAAACCACATAGACAGCAAGGCTCCTTAGCCCCTCCTTGCTAGCATGTCCCCAAGCTGCATCACAAGACTACATATTCTAGCTACTTAAAGTTTGGGGATCCTTTCTAAGTACTATAGCTGACATTTCCTTGGCTAAAGAGAGTTGCAGGAAATACGCAGATGTAAACCAGCAGGCCTGTCCAACCCACAGCCCACAGCCTGCTTGAGTCTGGCCCAGCACAGCATCACAAACTCATTTACAGCATTGTTAGACTTGACTGTGCCATTTTCTGGCATCGCCTTTGTCAATGACAAAGTCACGTTGCAGTATCTGAAGGTTGGACACACCTGAATCATGCATTCAACTTCAATACATATTAACTGAACAAGTACTAGGTTGAACCCTATGGCCCTGCTGATACTTGGTTCTTTTTCTGACCTTTGAAACTGGCAACATCACACAGTTTACCTTAATATCAACCCTGTGCCAGGCAAGATAGAGAATCTTGAGACACTACAAGAAGTAATAGATATAGTCTCTATAACAATAAGTGTGTACAGTGTGGTATTATACCATTAATTACAAAAGTAACCCAGAGTATACTGGGTTTCTGTAGCCTCAGAGCTGTCATCAATGGCAAATGCACCAATCATCTATAAATGGTGTTCTGTGGACTGCCTGTTAGCACTGTGGAGGCTGGCACCGACGGCTGAGTCCCCTCCATATGCACACACACTGCCAAGCACACAGACCACTCTACACATGCACCAAATGTATTGGTTTGTACCGTGACAGACAGATCTAGATGTGTGGAAGCATTCGGAAGGGAAAACTAACTTAATCTTTAGGAGGCAAGGATTGGAGACGTCACTAAAATTCTATCTCTGATACTGCCGATCCAGTTGAGTTATGGCTTCACGATACAGATCTTCACACAGCATATAAACTACCAGCATCCGGGAGTTTCACGGGGACTATTTAAAATACTTAGGAGAACAAACGGTTCTCAGGCACAATCTAGTATCACAGAAACTCCATTTGCATCAACAATGGGTCTGCTAATTGCAAATCATTCCTACTTCTCTGCTATAGCGGGTCCCCCAAGGATCTTTATTAGGCACTCCATTAGCCTGGTCTGAGTTACAATATTTACTTACAAGTAATAACGGTGAATTCCTTGAAAAATATTTGGTAATTCAGGCATTTCCCTAATTTGAACTAATCTTCCTCATTAGTCTCAATTGTCGGGGATTCAATCATTCTACCAAGAGAAATGACTAGGGCTGCACTTGGGGGTCTTGGCCACTGAATTCTTTCAAAGGGTGTGGTTACCTGAGGTAGTGGTTACGTGAGCTCACATTCAAAGTGGGTGGAAACAGAAAATCAATACACGACGACTTAAAGAGCCACTGTGATCCAATTTAGTCCAGCTCACAGCATCCGTGTGAAGTGACATCCAAACCATAAGCAAAGCACATGGAAATGTCAGCTCCTGCCCTCTGATGTTTGATCAGCCCAATCTCATTTGCGGGCAGCAGGCCTCTCATGTACTTAGCTGCATCTTCTCTGGAAGCCAGCTCTGGACACACTGCAGACTCACGAGTGAGCTTCCTTCCCTCCAGTCTGGCTTCTTAGTGTTCTGGAGGTTTAGACGCACACTGGTCACATTCATGGGGCATCCTGAACTCTCTTGACATAGCAAATGAACACCAGGCCTTGTCCCTGTGCCAGTGACATGCAAAGCAAAACCTGAGGCCAGACAGAAAGACACCCGGCCTTTCCAAAGAATGCCAGGCCCTATCCGCCCTCCTCTGCAGAGCCCTTACAAATCTCCCAGATGCAGGCAGGATGCTCATGGGCTGGGGAGATTACATTCTGACTGTCTTAAGAGATTAGTTACTTAAAATCCTCTCCGTGACTTCAGTCATCCTTGCTACAGATCACGGAGTAAAAGCCTCCTTGATTAAAGCCAAATGCCTACGCACTGGCAGAAGGGAAAATATGCAGAAAAAAGCGAGAGTCGGATTCCTGATGGGCACAGCACCAGCTCCAGGATGGGAGCTGAGTAACAGGGGCGGGGAGGCATGCATAGGAATCTATGTTCAGCAACAATGCCAGGCTCCGATTCGCTTCCTTTCCCCCAAAACAGAGATATCAGAGATGGAACCTGGATTTATTCCTGAAGGAGGCCCTGTTCTCCCAAACACCAAGTATGGCAAGCTCCTCTGTAGTGGGGCTAAGAGGAAAGGCAGTCTATCTGGTGTGATGTTTTAAGTACAATACAGCTAATGTGCAGAGATGACGCTGGGGAATTTTCTAGGTCTACTTCCACCCCTTCACTCTCCTCCCTCAAGACCACCACCAGCCTTTCCTTCAGCTCTAGAATAATTTACCCCTATAATTAAGAGGACGGCACAGGAGATCTGTCAGGATTCTTCTGAAGCAAATTCAAGTCTAGGGACACATTAGTTCTGGGTTTACCTTCTCCTTCCCAGAAGCCCACTGTTCTAGTCTCCCAGCCAGAGACTATCACCCATTCCCAGAGAGACACAGAGGACAGGACAGGCTGGGTGCTCAGAATAGGATCTTGCTTTTTTCTTCATAGTGCAATACCACAAGACAGCCCGCAAGACTGTCCAGTGTACAATGTTTCATTCTTAAACACCAGAAGACAATACAAAACTGTCCAGCAAATCGCCTCTAAGCAGAGTCAAAAAGGGCTGTCTACTTTGGGGGTAAGCCTGGAACTGATGCGTAATGGCCCCAACCCACACCCCCCCCCCCAAAATAACAAGTGTACGTGCATCTGTACAGTAGAATTCCCACTGCCAAAGAAAGCCAATGAGGAAAACCAGAAAGGCCTGAGGCAAGCACTGCTCACAGCAAGAAAGCAGACCTGGCACAGAGGCTCCCAGGGGCAACAGCTGCCTGTGCTGGGCCACGGCCATGGCCACCAGGCACAGTTTAGACAGCTTGAACTTCCAGGCTTAGAGATTACTGGAGTCCAACGGGAACGTAGGAACAGTGCAGAGGTTCTCAGAGTCGCCACCACGGTTGTAAGTACACGCAGCAAGGGCGGAGCCCAGCTGTGGTGTGGCCATTCTGTCCCACGGCAGACTGGGACAGATGAAAGGGTGCAGAAGAGGAACCAACCCTACCACCAACACTCTGAGACATGGAGAAAGCCCGGTGTGGGCGCTGCCTCCCGTCTGATGGGAAGTGAGTCTTTTTTTTCTACTTCTCTTTTATTCTGGTTTCCTAGGAATTCCAAGGCAAGGGTGAAACTCCCAGTTCCCACAAGAAAGATGGCATTCCTGACAGTCAATAAAAAGTCAGTCCCCTCACCCCCAATGGAACGGTTAGGGGAAGGACTGAAAGAGCTGAAGGGGATTAGAACCCCATAGGAAGATCAACAATATCAACTAACGGAACCACCTAGGGCTCCCAGACACTAAACCACCAACCAAAGAGCATACATGGGCTGGCCTATGGCTTCAGATACATATGTAGCAGAGGACTGCCACATCTAGCATCAGTGGGAGGGGAGGCACTTGGTCCTGTGGAGGCTTGATGCCCCAGAGAGGGGAGTTGCCAGAAGGGTGAGCTGGAGGTGGGGTGGGGTGGGGTGAGAAAACATCCTCTTAGAGGCAAATGGGAGGGGGATGGGGTAGGTGTTTTGTGGAGGAGACTGGGAAAGAGAATAACATTTGAAACGTAAACAAATAAAATGATTAAAAAAAAGTCAGTCCCCATACCTCACAGCATCCCCAGTAGTCAATAACAATAGTCAATCCCTGTATCCAAACAGCATCCACAACAGGCAACAGGAATCCACATATCCAAGGCAAATTTTTAACAGGAAGAATTTCCCCTATCTGTTACTTCCATCTCCCAACAATCAGCAATATTCTAAATAAACGTCCTTTGCCATGGCTACCCTGGGTATTAGTAATTCATGGCCATGAAAAAACCGATGGGCAAAAACCCAAACAAACAGAAAGTAAGGATGTCAAAGTGACAGCCAAAAACCAGGCTTACTTTAGGAATGGAGAAGGAGGGGGAGGGGACGGGAGGGAGGTGGGGAGGTGGAGAGAGAGACTCTTTGTATCCGAGTGTTTTAAATTAATCCCCATATTTATTAACGATTAAAAATACTTATCAGGTGACCACTGAAAATGCCGGTCATGCTGCTAACTTTAATTCTGTGGCATTGGAGATCAGGGGACAATGAACACTGGGAGTCGACACTCAAATGTTTGCTGGGTGAATGCATAAGAGGTTTCAGGGAGTCTTAAAGTAGATTGTAACAGAAGAGGGCTCCTCGGTGGTCTCGGGAAGGGTGATAGAAGGTCAGACTCTGATATTTCAGAGTTTCCACTAGGAGAGGGGAATCGGACAACCATCCATTCACCCAAAACAGCGGCTATCTTTAAGGTAGTGGGAAAGTAAGCCAGGCTCTGCAAAGTCACCCCGGTGAGCCCGAGAAGTCACCCATGCTCTGAGGCAGAGAAGGTAATGTCTTCACAGCAGCAGCAGCAGCAGCAGCAGCAGCAGCAGCAGCAGCAGCAGCAGCAGCAGCCTTCTACCCCAGCCACCACCCTGCAGGCAGCAGGGGGAAGGTCTCTTCCTGGGCTGAGCCTGTAGTGAGGGACCATCCACCGCCCTGAGCCTGAGGCCAGCTGCCTTCACTGTAAGTTGGGGGAAGCCATTTGGAAATGGAAAACTCCGTTCTTTTCCAGTTCACAAACAAGAGCGTTTGATTGAGTCAGACACAAAACCCAGTGTTTACTGCTGTCTCCTTAACAAATTCTCAACGGCTTTCGTTTTAATCTAACATTATTTCAACATTATGACAAACTGGTCAGTAAAACACCAAAGTACTTAATTTGTCAAATTTATGTGTTTTTTTCAGAGAAAATATTCAGGATAAACATGTCGATTATTCTCATTAAATACACTAACGTTTAAGGCTAGTGTTTTTATTATGACTCTTGGTTGCCGGATAATGGGGAGACGAAATTATTCCGTTGTATAGCTACTGAATGAGTTCACGATTCCCCAGTGACTTTACAAATTACAGCTTCAGCTAGCTATAAAATAAGCAAATCATTTCTGATATGACTATAAAATTAAGCCTGAAAAAAAAGAACGGAGGTAAATCACCCCCTTTAAAATCATGTTGTGGAACAGAATGTTCTGAATGGTTCCATTTATGTCAGAAAAATGTGCATTTGAGTATACACACAGAAGTGTCTGAGAGACTATATACTAATCATAAGGAAGATATATCAAAGCCAATAAGGGGTGTGGGACAAAGACTGCAATGTGCACATTTTTAATGTCTCTTCTTTCTCACAGCAAGCGCTGTGCCACTGAGTGAGCCTCCAGCCCCTACTTCCTACATATCTTACAGCAGAGTTATGTTCCTGTTACCTCTGCCAAAAAACAAAGGCCTCGAAATTAAAAAATAATAAAGCAAATATACACTATCATCTAAATTAAAACCAGTATCTCATCTTCTTACTTTTATACAATACTCTAGCCTACAGCATTTTATTAACTGTTTTAAATTACAGCTTAATTCAAACCAAATGCTCTGTTTAAAAAAAAAAAAACAAAAACAAAATCCTCTACATTTCCTGTGGGTGGGTCCTAGCTAAGAGACTGACATTTCACTCTCTAGAAGTCTTTTTCCTTTCTCTCCTTGCTCCCCTTCAGACGATAGAACAGGCACAAGTATTTACGGAGCTGACTTGGTGTTTTGATTACACAATGTGTACATTCGCTAGAAGTCCTTTAGCAAACAGTCCTCGGGGCCGGGCAGGGCAGGGCAGGGCAGGGCAGGGCAAGGCAGCCTGACCTGAAGCACCAGGTGAAGATAACTCAGTTCCAGGTTCCTCTCCCCATCTCCATGTAAAGTGCTTCCTGGCTAAGTCAATCACGGTCAGTAATTCACATAAGGGACACACACTTGACTCACCCCAGGTCCTAGAGGCCTCAAGCTGCACTGTGGTCAACTTGGCCACCTTGAAGGTGATTTCAAAACACCACTGAAGTGCCGCCACTCCAAGACCAGGCCAAGGGGCCAACACTCCCGTATACAGGTGCGTGTAGACTTCAGCCATCTTTGCTGCCCACAGCAAAGGCCTGACAACAGGATCACATGAAGGTGAGCTACCCTACTGATAACCACATAGGAAAGGCACACTAATTATTACTTCATAGACATTGTCTCTGAGAAAAAAATTTCAGAACGGGCAACTCTCAGGAATGAAGGAACGACAGAACAGGCCCCATGAAAAATATGGAGGTTGTAAGCCTGCTGCAGAGCTGGGTCCTGCAGAGAGCAGAGGTCACCACACACAGGAGGTGGCAGTGGACAGCACTCTGGAGTGTCAGGCAATGGTACCACGGGCAAGCACTGATCTGTATGCAAAATAACACCAACCTGAGGCAAGCCTGGACAAAAAGCATCAGAAAATCACCACCAAAAGAACAGAGGACCAGCACCCCTTTGGGTTTTGTTTTTTTCCCGTTTCAATGAAGAATATTCATTTATATGAGCACCTGCAGGCAAAGGGTAAGACACTACCTTCTTTGAATTCCCAGTTCTGCTGCTACTTTTGCTCTGGTTACCCAGTGATGAGCACTGGACTCAGTGGCTCAGGGGCGGGCCCCTCCCTTCTACCTCTGGCAGCCACCTGGGAACTAACTCCCTGGCCACGTCTCTCAGTGACCATCAGGATTCCCACTGACAACTTTCTGGTCTCTTCCACCTGTCTCTGACCCCAAAACCCAGTTTCCATACCGACTGTCTGCTCCAATTCTTGGCACCACGAGGACCTGGCTCACTGACAGACTTTCCTGCCCTCCTAGAAGTTTCCACGATCCTGCCAGAAATGTCCCTCCCCTAAAATGTCTAAAATTGAAGCTGTTTCAGAAACATTTCCAGATGGAACAATGACCAGCTTCTCTCCAGAAGGAAGTCTTTTTGCTGCTCTTGCCCGGCACCCCCAACACGAGACACCCATCCTTTAAGAGTGTGTGATGTCAGAATTGGCCAGTCTATCTGCCAATCAATTTACCGTTTCTCTGGTGGCCTTCGATCAGTGGTTCTCAACCTGTGAGTCAAGACCCCTCTGGGTTACATATCAGATATCCTGTATATCAGATATTTACTTTATGATTCATAACAATAGCAAAGTTAACGCTATGAAGTGGCAATGAAAATAATTTTATGGCTGGGATGGGGGTGGGGGTGTCACCACAACATAAGGAACTGTAATAAAGGGGTCACGGCAGTAGGAAGGTTGAGAACCAGTGCCTTGGATTATCATGTCCTAGAGGGCTGGGCACGCTCAGTGAAGCCTCACCTGGATGGTGGAGAAGACACTATTCAGAGAACTTAATTAAAGGGCCGGGCAGCAACTTGGCCTGAACTCTCATTATTATAAAGCATTTTGTAAATGCATCTGACCACCTTCGAGCCAGGTAGAGTTAATATAATTCAATCTTCGATCTAGGATCTTGCAGGGTCCCAGGCTCAGCATTCTCTCCTGTTACTATAATTACAGATGCGATGCTAAGAGAGGCTGGGTGGACAAGTGCGTAATATGCCTCTAGCTTGTGAGGTTTGCCCTTCTGAAGGCAGAGCTAAAGAACGAAAACTAACTCCACTCTGGGTAAAGGGGGTCCTCTGCTAATGTCTTTGTTGAGTACCTGACTCTGTGGTTCACAGTTAGTCATTTAATAAAGGGTCCTTGGTGAGGGAATTTGGCAACCTGTGATTTTCAACAACTACACGCTTGATTTTTGTGTAACTGTTCATTTCTTTGAAAATCAGGGGGGCATTCACACACAGGTGTCTTGAATTTCCTTAAATTGGAAAATCAACGTTTTATAAGGAATTGACGTGTCTCGCTGTGAAGCTGCAAAGAAACAGGTGTCTGCTTGTGGCAAATGCGGAACTCCCAAAGGAAGCTAAAACTGTGGGCCTGGGACTGATGCCCGAGAGCACCTCGGTTCTCACCTGGGGCCCCTTCCCGAGCGCCCTAGTGAGAGCAGGCTAGGCTCTGGATTCTAAGTCCAAATCCCAAATTCATTCCAAGCTACCACCATCCTCTTTCTAGCATCATCTAACCTAAACCGGAAGCTTACACTTCAACCTCAGGTCAGTGGGTCATCAGCCCCTCAACTGTCACCCCCATCATTCGCCATTGGAACTGCTCACTCCTGTCCACCCCTCCGCACCCTGCCCATTCTAAACACTGGGAAAGGCCCGCATTAGAGAGGCTCTGAAAATCAAGGAGGCATTCATACGCAGGCGATCTTCATCTCCTTAAACTGCGAAGCCAACATTTAGGAATTCGATTATCCAGGCTTCTCCCCCAACCAGCACTACATGGCTCTGTTGGGCTTGCTTTTGAACCCCCGCCAGCCTGGGAGGTATGGGGGAATTCAGCTTGCGTGTAAACCTAAAGCAGGAAATCCTATCTTTATTCTCGATGGCCTCTACGTGAACGTTTGCAAGCCCTTGGATTGCCCCAGTCGTGTTTCTAGAATCAGTGGTTTCTCCAAGTACAAATCACATACTTCCACACTCAGTGACGTAGATAAACCCCCAAAACACCAAACACTCATCACTATGCCAACGCTGATGCTCATTAGACCCGCTGTTAGGGGCTGCTAGTTTAATAGTAAGCATACTACTATAACACATAGTTCTTTTTAACTATTTCCATAGCTCTCTTTCCATATAACTGATGTCCTTGGGGTCGGGTGGCACTGCCCAAAGGATTCTCACAGAACAGAAAAGATCCTGCAGCCATGTTTGAGAGACTGTAGGCTTGAGTGCCACAGTCCAAAACACCTGGCTTCAAATCCAGACCCTGCCAACTTCCAGCTCTTTCTAGAGCAAAATTACTTCCCCTCCCTCAACTTTGAATTTGCTCAGTGTGGGCGTGGCGGCAGATGGGAAAAACAGGATTTACTTGGTGGGGCTGGGGACACAGCTCAATGGTAATGGGGCACTGTGGGTGTCCCAGGCCCTGGGATCTATCCCCAGCACTGCAAAGCCAACCAAATAAAAGAATGTGTATTTACCTTGTTAACCCACTGGCCAAAATTAACTGAACCCCCGCTTACTTGGCGCAAGACAGTTCTGAGGCTCAGGTACAGAGACAGTCCTTAAGCGTTTATTCTGGAGGCCATAGCACGGAAAGTGTTAACTCAGGTCACCCTATAAGCTACACTGTGAATTCGCTGACCAAAAATTAAATGAACTCTGTGTGACTTATTTGGTAGCAGGCACGACAGAGCTCTGGGGCTCATGAACAGACACCGTCCTTAAGCACTGCATACAGAAAGCCGCTGTATTGGAAGCGTGGGCGCGGAACACCCTGTAAACACAGTACTCACTTCAAACATCGTCGCAAAGGTTCTTTGTAATTATATGCTGGCTTATGGGGCTTCCTCGGCAACGACTGTTGGTTCGTCTAGCTCAGGTCTTCCCAATAAGGCTCCTTATTGGCCAGGGCCTGGGCCTCATTCACAGAAAGTACTACTTGTGTAATAAAAGAACACAGGATTTGATCCTGACAGTCCTGGCTTCAATGCTCTCCTCTGCCACTCACAAGCTTGTGGCTATGGTAGAGGCCGACAGTTGCCAGGCAAAACCTCCACTCTCCTTAAAGCAATGCAACCCCATGCTTTAAGCGTGGCCCCGGCACTTAGAGTGAGCACACTTCCGAGCCTTTCCTGCAGTTAAGTATAGCCATTATGTCCAAGTTCAAGCCAAGGAGAATATAAGCAGAAGAAAAGTACGTATCTTCCGGTAATATACAAATTTCATCATGAATCCTTCATTAATCCTTTCTTCCCTCCTGATGGCTGGAGCCAGAATGGCCACACTGGACCCTAAGGTAATACTGGGAGTAAACGCCTTACACAGAAAACAAGCCAGAAGGAGCCTGGGGCCCAAATACTGTGTGATGCATTAACCGGGCCAGCCATCCATCTTAGGAAAGTTAATCTTGCTGGACTTCATGATCACCATCTACAAGGGGATGGAAATGTAAGGTGCCTCTCTCCTAGGGTTGCTCTGGAGACTGAGTGATGGGCTTGGCTCACAGTAAGGACTGGCGTTCAGAGAGCTGATAACCACCCCTGCTCTAGTAATAAACTGTAGCTCTGTTCCAGTAGAGCAAAAGGGACAGAACACAGCCCCGGCACAGGGAGGAGACTCAGCCCTTTTTATAGTCTAAAGATGCTATTGTGTGGATTTTTTTTTTTTTTGATTAACTTGAGTATTTCTTATATACATTTAGAGTGTTATTCCCTTTCCCGGTTTCCGGGCAAACATCCCCCTAATCCCTCCCCCTCCCCTTCTTTATGGGTGTTCTCCTCCCCATCCTCCCCCCATTGCCGCCCCCCCCGACAGTCTAGTTCACTGGGGGTTCAGTCTTAGCAGGACCCAGGGCTTCCCTTCCACTGGTGCTCTTACTAGGATATTCATTGCTACCTATGAGGTCAGAGTCCAGGGTCAGTCCATGTATAGTCTTTGGGTAGTGGCTTAGTCCCTGAAGCTCTGTATTGTGTGGATCTTAAATGACCCTTCTATCTCCAAAGGTTTGGAGCACAAGGTGGCCGTACTGGGAGAAGACGGTACCTTTCAGAGGCAGGGTCTAGGGTGATTGAGAGCGGTCCCTTAAAAAGTACAGTATGGTGCAGCTCCTTCTCCTTGTCCATTCCTCGGCAGTGGAGTGATGAGTGCTTTTGCCTGCCCCTCCCCCATCACGATGCTCTGCCCAAAAGCAACAGAGCCACCCTTAAAACTGTGAGCCCGAATGAAGCTGCTCTGAGTCCGTTATGTCAGCTGTTTTGGTATAATGATTGAAAGCCGACAAACTCAAGAGGCAGCCTAAGCCAGTCCTGGCAAGGATTCCTTTCCCCAGCACCTTCATCAGATAAGTCTTACGAAGCAAAGTGCACAAGTGGTGCTGGATCATCCATTAATCACACCACCCATCCCAGCTACTCACCCCCAGTGATGTAAACCCCTCCGCCATCATCTGCTTTCTCCTTCTCCTTTGCCTTTGATCATCTTGATCCTGCCTCTGAGTTCATGCCTATTGAGACATCAAAGTTTCCTCCCATCTCCTTTGGAAGCACCCTCTGCTCTCTGCCTAATCACTGGAAGTGATAACTTGATCCCATCCTGTTCAAACACGAGGCTTCTCAAACTCTATAAACAGTGTGTGGGTTCACTGGGGAAGACTCAAACACCCACCAACCATTCGAGGTTCTCCTCTGTGGGTCGTCTTGTTTGCAACATCTGCACTGGTTTGGGAGCATAACTCTTCATGGTACACAAAACCGAACCACGCTTTCTGTGTCTACAGCCTACATCTTTCCAGAGTGGTTTCTTCCTGTTCAAGGCGTCACAATCCCCACCTTCTTCTCTCATGCTGCTGCCATCTTCCCACGTCACATTGACACACGTGGGCTTCACCCAGGCACCAGTGCCAGTCACCCTGGCACCCTGGCTCTCCCACCCCATTCCGTCTTCTTCACACTCAGATGAGCCCTCACTGTCTCTCTCTCATCTTCTGCCCTTCCGGCTCCATCCATCCCAGACGGTGGAGACTCTGCTGTTCACCAGCCCAGACCTAAAATGCCTTTAGAATGGAAATGAGGGGGTGGTAGCAGCCAATGGCTGAGCTTGGGGGAGCCACCTGGGATTCCAAAAGGACAGGAGACTCAGCAGTCAGGAGAATAGGGACAAAGACTTGAATTATCTGTGTCCTAAACAGGCAATAAAAGAGAAACCTGAACCAAACTCCAGACGAGGCAAAGGAAGGAAGCAGAAATCTGCAAGCCTAACGGTCACATACTTCTCACAGATTCACCTTCCGGTCCTTCTCACAGAGGGTCACGAGATTTTCTAGCTCAAATTTGCAGTTTCTGGAAGGTCGTTACCTCTTATCTCCCTTTTACAGAGCTTAGCCTGACTCAACTTTTATACAATTTTATTCCAGGTATGTGACCCACATGGGTTCAAAACCTTGGGGTTCTTTATTACTGTTTTAAATTCATACTACACATTAATTCACATCACACAGAAGGAATGCTGACAGCATGAATCAGACCATACCAGGAGGCCACCAAACTGGAGTGTGTTTTTGTTCTCTCCCCACTCTGTGCTTCTCCCAGGTTAAGACTAGTACAAGGCAGGCCTCCCAAACCATGTTGTCAGCTCTCCAATGATAGGCCAAGGGCTTGAGAGTCCCTCAGAGGGGCTCGGAATAGGGCAGGCATAGGTCAAGAGCTTGGGAGCCCCTTAGAGGGGCTCAGAAGGGAGCAGGCATTAGTGTGCCTGTCCACAGTTCCAAATGTCTCCACTTTCACACAGATCTGGCTTTCCACCCCAGGAACCCTTTCCAGTCACCTGGAATCCTCCAGGGCCTCTCAAGGGTGGGTGGAGTGGGGTGGAGGGAAAATGACTGCACTCTCTGGGTGCCGGGGTCCCAGCTCCCCTCCACAGAGGGACCTGGAGAGGGGGACAGCAGGGAGACCAGCAGGCAGCCTCACATTTCCTCAACAGCCAAAAAGGAAAAAAGAAAGAAACAAAAGACACAAATGTCATAGTTCCCTGTCTTCCCATTGGTGGCTCCTCCTGCCCTGAGCCCCAACCTCAACCACACAGCCAAGCCTGGGAAGCGCGGTGCGTGCGGGGGTGGGGCTTTCCCAGTGAGTGTCCTTTTCAATCTCCATGAATCAGCAGCCGGTGATTCAAGCTGAGATCCAGTGACAAACGCTGGACGGCACACATAAATATCGTCTCTAAAGAGGCTGGCCAGAAGAAGCCCGCCTCCTGACTTCCTTTACCTGAGCACCCAGGAGACATGGGAATTCTGCACCCTAACAACAGGACAGACTGACCAAACTCCCAGCCACACGTGTGCTGGGCAGGGAAGGGCTGGCACTAATGAGCTCTCAATCCAGGGACTTTGGTTTTACTGCTCTGAGGAGGTTACCAGAATGCCAAGATTTGGTTTTGTTTTTTTGTTGTTGTTGTTGTTGTTGTTGTTTTAAGATGCCTTAATGATACCAACCTATGCCTAAGTTTGAGTACCTCTGAATGAACACATGGATTGAAGCTTCAAACATGTTTCGAGGCAATCAAGATTTCTTCCAGGACATCTTACATCCCTTAAACGCAGACCCACTGAGACTCCCGTGAGAATCAAGATGAAACTGAGATGGGAATTCAAGACTCTAAAGTCCATCCTCATTCCTGATACCAGTTAACTTTTATAAGGGTGCAGGTAATTCAGAGACATCCTCCACGGATAAATTCTGTAAGTGCAAGAAACCTAGCATGGTGAAGCAAGTGGCCAGCAGCAGTAACTTCTCTGAATGCAAAGTCACACAGAGAAGGTAGGGGGTGTGTCCATTCTTGAGTGCTGAGGTGAGAATGCACCAGGTGCCAGCTATGGGGTTTATGATAAACCAGGGCACTGGAAAATACACAGTGGAGATTACTTAAACCAAGAAGAGACAAGGGGTTGGGACTCTGTACTGGGGATGGAGGCCTGCAGAGAGGCTCACTTCTGAGACCACAGTTTCTTCCTCCTACTCTGGGCTTCCAGACTTTTTCTCTGAGGGCACGGAAAACCAATCTGACCACACCCCCTGGCCAGGCAGCTCCCTGTCTTCAGCTTCACCTCCTGCAAGGACTGAGCTAGGCTTCCTCGGTGAGGAGACACAGGAACTAGTGTCTTCAATACACACTTAGCCTACAGACTTCTTAGGCAAAACAAAGCATCCTTTCAACCCCCATCCCACCCACTCCCACCTTCCCTCCAAAACAACAATAAAAAAAAAAGCACAGTCGTGCATGAAAGCACCATTCCCAACACAGCTAGGAATTATGTTGTAACTTCCCAGGAACCGATGCAGACCAACACAAAGGTAAAGACACTGGAAGCTCTCAACCCACTCACCATCCCTAAGGCACAGCACGCCAAGTGAGGGGCTTCACCCGAAGGTCCAGGGCAGCTTAAAGACAACCAGAATTCCACCCTTCTTTCTGGGTCAGAAACAAACAGACCCTCTTGGAACTTTAATCCACTCTGTCACACTATGGCTACCCCCTTCTGCCTCCCGAAACCCAGTGTTGATGGGAGAGAACCACAAGGAATTAGCAATGAGATCGGGTTAAACTTTCACAGCTATAGAACTGATAAGCAGTCACTTACCCAGCACAGCCAGACAGCTCAACACTGGGAAAAAGCACTTCATGTCTGCGGCGGCGGCGGCAGCAGGAAAAGGACACAGCACAGGGCACCGTGCTTTTCCCACTGCCTAATCTCTCATTACTGCCAATCCACTTATAGCTCCAGGGGAACAGTTTGGAAACAGAACTTCACGGGGAAAATGAGAGCCAGTCAAAGACAGAGTAGTCAGGAGGAGGGAGTTGGGGGCCGGAGAGGGGAGTGGCATGTGCAAGAGTCCTTTATGCCTAAGGCAGGGTCCAGAGCAATTCCGAAGGCGCTCTAGGTTTCTGCTACATGTATATGCCTTGCAGTCTCCACCGGAACTGTAGATTCTGGTGGATTAATTCTCGAGGAAAATGGGAGGAAAGAGAGTCTGAGAAAATCCTTTCATGCGCTGATTATACAGAAATGTCCTTGGCTTCGCAGTGAAGGTGTCTGAAATCTCTCATTCGGATCCCCCAAAGGGAACCAGGCAGATTTTGTCAAAACCCGAGACAGCCAAAACACCCTTACTGGTAAAGACACTTTGGATTTCTTCATCAAAAAGTCCATCTCCATCCATGGTGATAGGTCACCGTGCCATCACCTGCCCCAGAACCTCCCAGGGCATACGAAGTAAGCTGGCATTTGGTAGCCCGAGAGTGGTCCCACAAAAGCCCGCAGATTCCTAAAACAAACACAACAGACATTTATCTAAGGCCAACACAACCGCCGCAAAACCGAGAGAGGCCAAAGCGCCCGACTGGCCAGCCCAGCTACCTGGGTCCCCTCCCTGGGCGAGGGCAGCCCATGTGTGCATCCTGACCTTGTACAAATCTTACCTTCTGTGCCCTACGCCTCAGTTTCCCCGCCCAGAGCAGGGCAATTATGATTGTTCTCAAAACACTTTCACCAAATGCCTCTCTTACTCGCGGGCTTTCCCGTCGCGGTCTACGGAGCGGGGCGCGGCGGGCAGCCCCACCCTCGGCAGCGCGGGTCGCCACGGGGCTGGCGCGGGGCCGCGACTCCGGGCACGGGCCGTGGGAGCTGGGGCGCGCCGCGTCCCAGGTGGCCCGCTATTGTTTTACCTCCCCGGCGATTGAGTCTGAGACACTGGCAAAGAAAAGGCTCCGAGAAGGGGGCTCGGGGCTCCGCTCGCTGTAGGCTGAGCCTGCTCCGCGCGACACGGGTCCAATGGAGAAAAGGGGCTTGGGCCCGGGGCGGGACGCCGATCGCCACGCCACGGTCCCCGCGCCCCCGACCCCGATCCGCGCCCGCCCGCGCTCACCTCGCCCGGAGCCCCGCAGCTCCCAGCAACCGAACGGTCGCCCGTCTGTGTCCCGCACGCCTCCCAAGACGCGCTGCTTCCTCCTCGCCTCCCGCAGCGGCTCAGGCCGTCCTGCTCCCGCCCCGCCCCAGGCCCCGCCCTCCAGCTCTGGCCTGGCCCGCAGCTCCCCGCGAGGAGAGCAGAGGCGAAGGCGGTGGCCTCACGGGGACACGCCCCCACTACGCCCCGCCCACCGCCCCAGCGCTCTGGCTGCACCCGCCAGCAGCTGCGGACCACCTGGGACGAGCTGTTGGAAAGTTAACCCCGGGTTGGCGCACCAAGGGCCCTTCCCAAAGCCTAGACTCCAGGGGACACGTCGTT
The DNA here is from genome assembly GCF_011064425.1 of Rattus rattus. NCBI lineage: Eukaryota > Metazoa > Chordata > Mammalia > Rodentia > Muridae > Rattus > Rattus rattus. The sequence continues at coordinate 56,692,750 of NC_046156.1, forward strand.
TGCCCGATAAACAATAGCAAAACGCTTCGGCTGGAGACTTGAATCTATTTTTATAATGAACCTCCACATTATGCTTCACTCTAGCATAGAATCTGGACCCCAAAGACAAGCTGGGTTCATAGCTGTGGGCCTTAGGCCGGTTGCTTAACCTCTCTGTGCCTCAGTTTGCTCATCTGTTACAAAGAGTATCCACGTCATACTTGTAAAGCACTTAGCGGAATGCCTCATATATCAAAAGCACTCAGTTAAAAATGAACTGTCCTTATTTTAAGTGCTATCCATGCATTTATTCAATATTACCAAACACAAGGTGCTTAAAAACGACTCGTTACAGGAGCATAAGCAGGTCGGATCGTACTGCCCCTGTGGAGCTTGTGGTCTGCTTGAGAACACTAACAGTAGGCCACGCATAAACTGTGTGGAGGAAAGCTTCTAATCCCATGTTCCTGGGGGTGAAGTGCTGTGCGGGGTAAGGCCCAGGAAACCTTCTCCTAGAGAAAACTGAACTACCGAGCAAGTGGGGAGGAAGTACAGAGGACAATCACCGGCCCTGGAGAGTTAAGACTCAGTACTGTGAGAAAAAGCCCTGTGGGGCCCTAACTAGACTGGAGGGAAGACTGAGGACATGAGCTATAACAAAGAATCAGAAGCCAGAGGGGCAAAGGGCTGGGCTTTAAGCTTGTGTCCAAGAGAAAGACCCCCGAATGGTTTGAGTAAAGCACTGTGGCAATCAGAGATGCATTTTAGAAAAACCACTTGACCTAGGAGTAGAGGGTGGGTGGGAGAGTTTTCCGGAAGACTGAAGATTTTGTGGTGCAGGATGACTGAAAAATCCAGGAAATGGAAGTGACCACACAGGCAGCTCCAGGGACAGAGAGGCCTTGGCGGCGGGAGGTGGTCTCCATGGAATGTCTAGGTGCGTATGTGAGAGGCTCAGTGTCTGAGATCAGGATTTGGAGGAGACAGAATGATGAAGAATGGGAGTTTGAGAGGTCCAAGCCCTTTGTTTGGTTGATAGCCACGTCCAAAGAAACAACCAGGGGATTTCAGAACTCAGAGAGGGGCTCGAAAGTGTCTTCATCCCATGGGACTATGTGACAGCAAAACACTGTCCTGAAAGAGTACAGCCATGGGCAGAGGAGATGGCTCGTTTGCTAAAGCGCCTGTCCCAAAAATGTGAGGGCCTGAGTTTGCTCCCCAGAATCCAGGCTAAAAAAATAAAAGAAAAAAAAATGTGGCCGGCACCTGAGAGACCATGAATGCCTGAGGTTGTTGTCCCCCAGGTTCTACACTCTTGGGCATATATATGGACACATATCTATAAACAAAATGACTATGCTGGTAACTCACTCATCCCCCCCAAATTCAATACCTCTATTGTACAAGACAATGAAGATCTTGTCACCATGGGGGATGCCGGGATAAGTGAAAGTCTTTATCTGTCCTTTCCCCTCCCCCTTGGCTGTAAATTTCCTGAAGGCAGTCTGCCCTGTAATTATCACATAACCCCAAACAACTCTTGGCATTTGATCTGCATGTGTAATTGAACTATAAATACACCTATCGTATCAAATTGAATATTTATCACATGTTTAAAGCATTGTATTTAAAACTCTCCTCTCGAATATTACACATGCCCTCTTTGCCCCAAGGCAGCAGTGGCCCCCCTGTCTCTCACCTCTTGCCTATTGAATCCTTGTATTTACTTCCTAAACATCTACGTGTGAAGCGATGCTTCGTTCTCCTAGTACCTGCTTGTGAGAAACCCAGACAACGAAACTAATAAATATATAACACAATGACATGTATTCTAAAGAAACGAGGCGACAGGAGTGTGTGTGTGTGTGTGTGTGTGTGTGTGTGTGTGTGTGTCTAGTGGGTGAGGTGGGGAGAGAAGTTCTATTCTAGGTGGGGATGAAGGAGGATGTCTCGGAGAGATATTAGAACAGAAACTTGATTTAGAGTCAGGGAGGCGGGGAAAATGGTATTGTCTGTAGGAAGAGTCTCAGCCGAAGGAGAATGGTGTGTGCTAGGCCGGTTAACCTGCTCTGAAATTAAAATTATTTCTAACACAGCCTAGAAGAGAGATGGGAGGAGTGTGATCCGAGAAGCCGCAGAGGACCTGGCAGTCTGGGAAGCTCTTCGGGTCATGGGCTACTGAGAAAGAAGAACTATGGGAACAGAAGAGGCAGGGGGATGACGGAAGACAGACGGAGGCCTCTGACATGGTGCAGGCGAGTTGTGGGAGCATCATAGCTTGGCTAAGGGTAGTAAATGTGAGGCTGGTAAGGGTAAGGAATGGCTGCAGTCTGGGAGCCTTTCAATTGCACTCTCTAAAGACCTGAAGATGGATGGATGGATGGATGGATGGATGGATGGATGGATAGATAGATAGATAGATAGATAGATAGATAGATAGATAGATAGATAGATAGATAGATAGATAGATAGATAAAAGAATCTTCTTGAGGGCCCATCTCAGACAGCTTGAGAGCTTTCTGGTCCTATCAAGCTGCCCTACCCCTTCTCAAAACTCATGGACCTCCAGTCTTGACCCTCTCTACACTCAAAATAATCCCTTGTCTGTTTCCAGCTTTTCCCTTCTCCATCTGCCCATCCTCCACCTCTGGAATCCCCAGCAACTTTCTCTTTCAGCCTTTGGCCTGCACGATGGCAGACTCCCAGCACCGGGCTCTTTCTACATTCCACATCTGGGACTGTGCAGAGAATTGTGATAACTGCTGGACAGGGAGATAAAGGCACAATTAAAAGAATTCCTTTGCCTCCCAGACACAGAAGCAGTGAGATGAAGTCAGTGTGAACCCGGAATCCGGTGGCCTCTCCAGGAGATCAGCAGCAGGTGCGGAACTGAGCTGGGAAGGGTCCTTAGGGAAGCAAAGACATCAACAAAAAGGAAGGAAGGGACAGATGGCCGGTCAGCAAATCCACCCACCCCACCCAGCCAGCCCAGCCAGCCCACCCACCCACTGCACCCCACCCACCACGCCCCCATCTGCACATTGGTGGCTTGCTTCACAACACTTTACAATTCAACTTCCAATCCTCCCCTTAATTGGCCTGAAATAAGGTGGGTACTTTGTGAGTCTTGGAAGACCCCTTAATCTCCATCAGAGAGCTCAACTCAAATGGAGGCAGATGGAGAAACAGCAATGAGGAGAGCTGGGATGGGGTACACTGAAGACATAGCCCCTAAGAATCCCAACCGAGTACTACCATTAAGCACGAAGAATCCTGGTCCCTGAATTTCCTACTTCAAGAGAATCAGGAAACCTAGACATTCCTAGAATTCTTCCTGGTTTCTAATTCTTTAAAATGTTTATTATCTCGGGTGCGTGTGTGGAGATCGAAGGACAACATATAGAAGCCATTTCTCTCCTCTTCCATGTGCATTCTGGATGTCAGTCTCAGGTCATGAGGACTGGAGAACTGGCAGCAAGCCCCCTTGCCCACTAAACCATATCAACAGCCAAATGTTTCCTACGTTTATCAGCCAAAAATGAACGTGTTCTTTATTGTTGCTTTGACAATCCTGGGGACTGAATTTAGGGTTGCCCACATGCTAGCCAGGTTCTCTACCACTGAGATACAGCCACAGCCCCCTTCTGATTTTGAGACGGGTGTACTGAGTTCCCCACTCTGTTCTAGATTTGCCTAAGCCTCCTGAGTAGTTGAGGTTACAGGCTTGCCTGCACTCAGTGTTTAAATTAAATGCTGTGGGAAACAAAATTCATTATTGGGTAAGGTATGACCAAGAGATTCCATGAGTTTAATACTCCCAGGCCCACAGACAGTTATAATCAGAAGGATCAATTGCAAACCAAACAGCAAAATGTTCAAGTTTTAAGGACGAACATAAACAGTTGTCTACCAAAGTTATCCTGTCACCTGAAAGAAAGTCTGGGGCAGAGCTTGTTGTCTAAAGATAGCCGGCGCAGACTAAGCCCCTCCCCATATCTCCACTGTTAGTGCTGACTGCTCTTCAATGAGCCAGGAAGTGTCCTGTGAAAAGAGCAGAGCCTCCTACCTCACAGCTCAGCCTAAGCAAGGCTCGAAGTGTGTGCCGAACAATTCTCCTGAAAGCCAGCCTTCCTCAGTGATTCCCTCCTACACAGACAAGGATCCCCGGAGCTGAGACTAGGAATAGCTTACACCGGCTGCCATCTGTCTTCAAACACACAGAGACTATAATATCTTGAGACCAGGGTAGAGAGTGGGTAGTCCCCAAAGGCTTCGCCCACAGGTGGGTGCGCAGAACCTGGGAAGCGCCACCTAGCGTTAGAGAAGTGAGTAGATTTGCCTCCTGGAGTTCTGATGGCTGGATTAGCCCAGCGGGGAAAGTCTTCGTTCATTTAGAGAACATTCTCCATTCTCCACAAAACTGGGCTTGCTTCCTTCATTCTTGACAGAGAACAGTGGTCCTAAAGGATAGTGCAGGTACCAAGGTCTGTGTTTACTGACACCTAATTCTGCATCAAGCTTTTGGGGTTTTTTTTTGTTTGTTTTGTTTGATAGGTTCTTAAACTCTGTGTCCCAGACTTCCTGGAACTCACTATGTGATCCACGCTAACCTCGAACTTGAAGCAGTTCTTATAGCCCAAGTGCAAGGGTTGTGGATGTGAGCCTCCATTCTCAGCTACGTAGCCTTTCTTGCCTGAGGTTCCTCTTTATAAGTGTGGGTTACAGTAGAACCCTCCCTCAAGTGAGTCTGCAAGTATAAATGGTCTGATGAATGGAGAGAACCTAGCCAAATGCCTCAGTAGCTCTTCTCTATACTAATGTGTACTTACTAATCTCCAACGTATGATGGGCCCAGAGTCAGAAAGTCCAGCTTCCCATCCAAATGTAGATCCTTGAGTGATGTTCTAAGAACCCTCTGAACCCCAACTTCTGCAAAATGAGGTTGGTTATACTAGCTAGAGAGTCTTAAACGGACTATGCATGAGTCACGGCAGACCTGGTTAAAGTGTAGGCTCAATGGGCGGCCGTGCTGCCACATACCTCTAATCCCAGCATTCAGAGACAGAGGCTGGCTGATCTCCAAATTCAGGGCCAGCCTGGTCTACAGAGTCAGTGCCAGGGCTACACACAGAAACCCTGTCTCATAAAACCACAGCAAGTATAGGTCCCCTGGCCGACCTAGAAGATTCTGTTTCTCAAGACCTGCTTGAAACTTGGCTTCAAAAGACTTTCAAAGCATCCAAAACATTGGGATCTGCTGACTATGGTTTGAATGTGGTTCCTTGAAATATGGCTGCCAATGGCATTCTGTTTAGAGGTGGTGGGACCATGAAGCGGTGATTAGATCATGGGGTTCCACCTGTCCAAGAGGGGTCACACTACAGGAAAGAAAGCAGGCTGCATACAACTCTAGCTCAGTCTCCCACACAGGCTTTCCAGCACATCCTCACACCCCCTGGTAACAGTATGTCAAGGGCTCTCACAAGAAGCTCATGTCAATGCCACTGTCTTAGATCCCCCAAACCATAAGTTAAATGAACCTCTTTCATTTATAAACCACCCAGTCCTTTTCTATCCCATGGTGGTGGTGGTAGTGGTGGTGGTGTATATGCCTCACTATATAGACCAGGCTTCAAACTCACAAAGATCCACCTGGCTCTGACTCCTGAGTGCTGGGATTAAGGGTGCGGGTGGCTGTCTTTTGGTTGGTTCTTCTTCCTTCCACCCTTCTCCACCTTTTCAATCCCCAGATACTAAATAGGAGAGAAAAAGAATTAAAAAGGAAAGAAGGTGGCGTTATCGTTAGACTACTTCCTACTGATTAGGGGTAAATTTGATCTTCAACATCAGGATTCCTAAATTCTTTTTTTCTTCTTTGCACATGACTACTTAAACCTTGAACAATAAGCAACCAACCACCAGCCCACTATCCTCTCTCGGGGCCCTAGTATTTATATAACCTCTGAAAAGTCCCTAGGTTTCCAAATGTCACACAATTGCAAAAACTGTCGGTACCTGGCAAAATCACGCCCCTGCTAGAGCATGAAGCAAATCATAGCCGCTGTGGACAATCTGAAGCAGCCCCATATCTAACACCTGGATTAAAAGGAAAACATATCCTTAGAGTGTTTCTGTGTTTTTGAGAGCAACCAATATTCCAAAATTGTCACCACAGATGTGTGCCACTTAGCCTGGTTTATCTCATAGTCTTAGGTATTTTACAGCAACGGAAAGACTAAAGTCAGATTCACAGTCACATCCTCTCTGATTTAGCTACATAGCATCACCTGGAGCCAAAGAATCAGAAAAGCCAAGTATGATTCAGAGAACACCCTTGGTCCCAGCCTCAAACACTGAGCGTTTCATTGGTCCCCCTTCTGGAATCTCAATCTCACATCCTCTTTCGATTTGTTTGTAACCTAACAGCCTTAGCTCACCTCCTTCCCTTGCCCAGCTCTTCCCTGTGTGAGATTCCTCCCTGTGCTAAAGAGGCTGCGGGTAGGCTAGATGCCACACTGCTTGTCATGTCAGAGTGACTTCTCCGCATCAGATTGGCTGATCCCCAAGCGCTCTCCTGCTCCGTGTCGCAGGGCTGCTGGGCCGAGTGCCCAGGCTGGCTGCCACTTTCAGCCATGCTGTGGTCCAGGTGAAGAACTCTGAAGAATTTTTTCTTGGTCCCCCTGGTAAAGAGAAAACGTCGGATTACAACGCCTGTCCTTGTGCACAGGGAGGTGTGTCAGCACAGGTCTGAGATTCTGAGAACCCCAACACTGAGTGCAAGGCCTAGCAGAACCTTCGGATGGGGTGATTTTTCTGAGACATCTGCTACCCCATGATCGCCAGGGCTGTCTGGGCTGATTTGGCTGGCATGCTGCCTCTCCTCGTAAAAGAGTGCAAAGACTTTGGCAAAACCTCCCCCAAATATACATGAGCCTGGCTGACAGTCTCAAAGTTCGCTTGCAAGTTAATTATTTGGAACTCAGAACATATTTTCCCATAACAGTAATATGATAGACGCCAATTATATTTCGAGAATGACATGCAAATGTACTTAACCCTTCATATGCCTAAATGTTGCCCGTCGAAGAAGGAGAAATAAAAGCAGTGAACCAACAAGGTAGTTGAAACATCAGGTATTCGATAAGACCGGAAATTAACATGGGAGCAAGTCATTCGTCCTTTGAAAAGAAAAAAGAATAAACATTCAGTTAGTGGAAAGCAGTGCTCTATGTCCTGCGGTGTTAAGGAAGGTAGTCCTTGCAGCCAGCCAGAGAGATCACTCAGCAGTTAAGAGCACTTGCTGCTCTTACAGAGGACCCAAATTTGGTTTTCAGCACCTACATCAGGCAATTCACAACTACCTGTGATTCCAGCTCTAGGGGATCTAAAACCTTCTTCTGGCTTCCATCGGTACCCCATACATGCAGCGGACAGACACACAGAAACACTATATAGATAAATAGAAATAAATCTTAATGAGAACAACAACAAAAAAGGGCTGTCCTGCTTTCTGTCCCCAGGGGTTCTGTCTCTGTGAGCTTCTCTGTTTACTGTCCCCATGGGGTTCTGTTTCTGTGAGCTTCTCTGTTTACTGTGTCCTCCCAGGAGGGTGGAAGCTCAGAGTAGCTGGTTCTGCTCTGCCTGGTTCTCCAGGGTGTGCTCAATACTCAAGGCTAATGCACAGCCTGTGCTCAATAAATACTAGTCGAATGAATAAGTAAAATCAAGCTGGAGGGAGAGCGATGACAAGTCAGCAAAGAGAGATGCTCTCAAAGCTGGATGTGGAAGCATCCTGCAGGCAGAGGCAAGTGGATCTCTGAGTCCAAGGTCAGCCTGGTCTTAAGCTAGTTCCATATTGTCCCAGGCTACATCATGAGATGGTGTATTTTTAAAAAAGAGAAGACCAAATACTATTTGAAGAAACACAAACCTCTACTAGGGGGGATGGGGCACTTTTGTGGCTAAGAGCGCAATTGGGAAGGCCAGGCTTGGCCTATTAGAGGAAGTTAGAGTGGTGGGAATGATCGAGGCAGGAGGCAGGCATGACAGGAAGGCAAAGGCAGATCACGTGGGCCTTGTGGGATTCTTCTGGGTTTTGTTCTGTGTGAAGATAGGGGTGGGGGGACCATCAGATACTTCAGAGCTGTGGAGTGACAAGGCTTAATTTATGTTTGAATGCCCACTCTCTTTCACCTGCCCTTCCAAAGGTGTATCTTATCTCAGTACTCCAGGCAACTGAGGCAGCAGTACTTTAAGTGCCGGTTTGGGCTAGCCTAGGTTATATAGTTGAGACCCTGACTGAAAACAAACAAAAGCAAAACAAAACAAAATAAAAACAAACCATCCCAAAAAGGGTGTGCATGTTTCTAAAGTACAGGCAGGAGCCCTCTGAGGCTGCCGCATGCTTACGTAAGATTCTGGCTTCCTCCAGTGGGTTCTGAGCATCTCTCCAGGCTCCCTGATTGCTCCCCAACTTCCCTATGTTCTTAGTTCCGCCTGTTATGAACTAGGGTTACCAGTAAGCTGTGGTTTCCAAGCCATGCCTGTGTGTATGCCAGGTACTCTGTGAGGTGAGTGCTGCCTTCTGCAGCTGCTGCCACTAGCTTGGCAAACTCTCACCCTTTTTAATGAGTGGAAAAAAACCAGACCTCTCCTCCTCTCCTTCCGGAGTGAGTTCATGTCTTCACCAGCTCTGTGCTCGGTAGGGATGTCCAGGGCAATGCTTTCCCACTGACTTAGGCACTTTGTTTAATGTGTGGGTTTTCCTAGTAAGTTTCTCGAGGTCAGAGACTGCCCACTGTAACTGTGTAAGCATGCAGGCATGCACCGGAAGCATTACAGAATGAATTCGGGATAATTAACTGATCCCATGAACAGATGCCTTTGAACTTACTTTCACCACAGAGGGGCCTCTAGCCCCTGGGCTGGATGATGCTTACGTAGCTGGGGTGAGGGAATCTTGTAAGTTTTCAGGTTGAGTGACTTGACCACAGTATCTGGCTCTCTCCTTGGCAGCTATGGGAAGCGATTCACACAGACGCTAGTGATCAAACTTTTTGTTTTGACTTGTATAAAGAACTTTAACTACTGATCACTCTCTTTAGTTCATCTATAAGAGCTGGAAAGGACTATCTGCTGGGGATCTCCAAATCCCATACCCTGCCCTAGTCCCAGGGGCTCTTGGGAAGTAACCACCACCACCACCAGCAGCAGAAGAAGTAGCTTCCCCTCCTCCAGGCTGGAACTTAGGAACCCACATGTGGACCTTAAGTTCACAGTGCAAATTACCCCATATGGATGCCAACAAGCTTTCCCCAAAGTCACTTGTAATTTTCACGACACTCAATGATCCCCTCATCCTCCCCTTCTCTTTACTCACTTATGATTTGCTATTTGTGGATGAGGGCTGGGGAGCCACAGAAAAGGAAGAAAATTGCTGGGAAAAGAAAAGGAAAACCCAAGGAGAATTGGAAAGGGCCAATGCAGAGGGTCAGAAGGGAAAGGAAAGAAAAGGAAAGGAAAGAAACGAAATGAAAAAAAAAGAAAAGAAAAGAGGAGGAGGGGAAAGGGAGGGAGGGAAGGAGGCTTGAAGTAACCACGGATATCTGTGAAATATGTCTGAAGTATTTCAAACCCAGCAGGGACCTCACGGCAGATCTTCCACAATTAATTGCCCAGAGAATCCAGCACAGAACAAAGCCATGTTTTTAGCAATCACTCATATGATAACCCAAATGCAGGAAATGCTATTTTTCTCCAGACTCTATCAACTACAGCCATCTGTCTTGGTCCTGAGCTGTTCAAAATCATTTTTTTTCCTTCACATGTGAGTGACTCTCTCTCTCTCTCTCTCTCTCTGTGTGTGTGTGTGTGTGTGTGTGAGAGAGAGAGAGAGAGAGAGAGAGAGAGAGAGAGAGAGAGAGAGAAAGAGAGAGAGAGAGAGAGAGAGAGATCAAGAACAGAGCCAAAGTACCCTTTACTACAGCAATGGATGTCTTGTGGAATTCCTCCCCTAGCCACCTCTGACCACCAGATGTCAGTCAGGCAAGCCGGCCTTCCTTTCATCCTCACCTACCACAGAGCTATTTTAGCTTCATGATAGAGGGGCTCACAGACATTTGTGGTCTCCACCACAAATAAGGCCTGCTATTCTGAATGAGGCCTGATCTTGCCTGAGGCCTGCTATGGGGCAAAGAGAGTGGAATCACCTGGGAGTAGGACTGGACCAGGGGAGATTCGTGTCAAAGGTCCAGCAGCTGCTGCATGATGAACGCTTGCTCCGTCTGGGAGTCTGGCCATGGCCACCAGGAGAAAATGAGAATGAACACAATACCAGTACATGTGTGGAACCCGTAAACAGAAGACGAGGAGAAGAGCAGGGACCAGGGCTTCTTCCCACGTGTTTGCCACGTGTTTTTTTTTTCCTCAACTGTTCACTGGGACCGATATCATCCTAAGACGTCATCCCTTCTACCAGCTCCTCATCTTTTTCCCTTCCGATTTCCGTTTTACCCATTCCCCTTCCTTTTTTCTTCTTCCTTTTCTTTCATAGCTGCTAATTTACAGTAACAGATTCAGAGCAAGGTTGTCAGATGTCCTACCACACGAACACACATATCAATCAGCGGGCCACAGAGCTGGTGCTCCTTCTGCGAGGACATGAAGGGACAGATGAAGACAGGTGACATTATGCTTAACGGTTAACTCAGACAACACTTCCTCTGTTAACTGTCAAACTGACAGGTTCTTAAACTGGAAGGCAAGCCTCTCGCCCTGCCTCCGAGGGACCTTCCTTCTCCCCTCCCTTCCTACCCCTCTCTCACTACATAATCCTGGCTAGCCTGGAATTTGAAATGTAGACCAAGTTGGCCTTGAACTAACTCAGAGAGACCCAGATGGCTCTGCTTCCCTCCCGAGTGCTGGAATTAGAGACATTTGCCCCCTCCACCATGCCTGACTGGGATTATCCTGATTATGTTAATTGGTGTGCAAAACCCATCATAACTGTGGAAGGGGATCCTGACTGTAAGAAATGGGAAAAGGAGCTCGGTTGCCCTCAGTGACTTGACTGAGGATGCGCTGTGCTGTGACCGCCGCTGCTTTAAGCGCCTCAGGCTTTGCCTTCCCCATCCAGATGCCTTAAACTGGGACCCAGAACGGAGCTTTTCTTCCTTAAGCCGCTCTTGTCTGGATATTTTATCGCAGAGACAGGAAGGGGAAAAAAAATTAAAACAACTAAGATATTCTATTTCACTGGTGGAGGGGTAAAAAAAAAAAACCGTTCTCCTGCCCCTCGAAGGTTCATTGAAATGAGTGAACAATAGACAGATTAGTAGAAAGAAAAGGAATATAAATTCATTAACAGGAACAGGAGCTGGAAAGCAAGCACAGTGCGTATGAGCTCTGAGTCTCCCCAAGGGCCAGATGGTGAAGGCTTAAGTAACTTCTGAGCTCCAACGCCCAGATGCAAGAAAGGTCATCTCATTATGCAGATGAAGTCTTCGGTGTAACCTCTGCAGTCTTGGGGAAGAACTGTCAGATACCGGGCCTTGGGACTGTTCTAGGGCTTAGATACTTCCTTCTCCTTCCAAGGGGGGCTCGAGCTTTCCTAGTTCCTCAGTGAGACTCCTCTGAGCAGACAGAAGAGAATTAATTACCTTTTTTATTTCTTCTGGAAAAAGCATTCCCCAGTCACACAAAGGAATTCCTGAGAAAGCCCCTCCCTGCATGCAGTAAAACTGGGGAAGGACAGGTCAGAGAGAGCCTGATTCCCTGGCCAATCTTAACCCTTTCAGCTGGGTCAAAGGTTCAATCCCTGAAGCAGCATTTTCTGGGTTCTCCACATTGGCTGTGTGGCCTCAGAATTTTGTTTGTTTGTTTGTTTTTGTTTTTGTTTTTGTTTTTGTTTTTGGAGACAGAGTTTCTCTGTGTAACAGTCCTTGCTGTCTGAAAACTGGATCTGTCGACCAGGCTGGCCTTGAACTCACAGAGATCTGTCTGCCTCTGTCACTCCAGTGATAGGATTAAAGGCCCACATCACAACGTCTCATCTAGAACTGTTTGTTTGTTTTTTTTAAAGATTAATGGAACAACAAGTGGGTGCTGGGAACCAAACCTGTGTCCTGCAAAAATAAAAACCAACAAATGTGCTTAACTGATGAACCATTTCTCCAGCCCCTCCTCACTTAAAGATTTATTTTAGTTTTATGTATTTGAATATGTCTGTCTGTATGACTGAAGAAGCCAGAAGAGGTTGAGAATCATCCAATGTGGATACTGGAGACAGAACTTCATTCTCTGGAGGATCAGCGAACACTTGTAACCACAGAGCCGTCTCTCCAGCCGCTGGGAGAATGATCTTAGCCTGTTACCTCAGCTGCAGAGTGAAGACCAGAACATCCGCTTTGTCCGGAGCAGGGTTAGAGATGTGGCTTGTCTACACTGGCAGCTGACTTGGAGTTTGCTAGGCGATACCCAGAGGTATGTCTCTGAGGAGGTTTCCTGAGAGTGAGAGGTAGGAAGACATACCCTGAATATGGGTGGCACTGAGGTCCTTCCCTGAGGAAAAAGAAGTGCGCTGAGCCCTGGGTTCCTATCACCCTGCTTCCTGGGGGCAAACACACTGTGACCAATCATAGCCTACTCCTACAGCCATCGCTTCCTGCTAAGGAGCGTAACCCACACATCCACCTTTTGTCGGGCATTCTGTCACGGTATTGAAAAGAGTGACTGCTATAGTTAGCATGGGAAATAACAGTACACAGGCCGTGTTCAGGATCAGCCATTTACCAAATATGGTTAGGTGCCTGCTAAGTGCAGTGTGCTCTATTCTAGCCCACGGAAGAAGAGAAGACAGAAAGACACCCTGCCCTCACGGAACTAGCTCTGCACAGGAACGGACGAGCCAACAAATAACTGAAATGTACAACATATTAAAGAGGAAAAAAACAAAGTAAAAAGCATGTCAGAGGATGAAAAGTGCTTTGAAAAGAGCCATGCAGGGAATAAAGGAACACCATAGTACTTGGTGGGGCCTCATAGCCTTAATCCCAGCCCTGAGACAGCTGAGACAGGAGAATTCCCGTAAGTGTGAGGCCAGCATGGCCTGGAGAATAAAACTCAGCTTAAAAACAAAACTAAAGTGGAAACTTAAGGTTGTTTGGAAAGTCAGTTGTGCCGAATGGTGTTTCGCTGGGGCAAACACACAAAGAAGTGTTTTCCTGAAGTAGACACGGGTAAAGCACGGGAAGGACATGTGATGAAGGAGCCTCTGCTAACGACACGCATGTACTGGTCTGCCTTACACTGTGTTGTTGAGCTCCACTTGTCGTGACTCCGTGGAGAGAAACGCACCAAGAAACGTCTGGTGATGTAATGGCAGCTTCTTGCTGCTTCCGTGGCCTCGGGCCGATTGGCAGAGTGGTGTCAGCCGCTACAGACAGACGTGCTGAGGCAAGACACGTGGTGAGGCAAGACCCGTGGAGGACATGTGGTGTTTGGAGGGTCTATAAATAGGACTCAACAGTCTGTGAGAGGGGCTTGCTGGTACAGCTAGTTCTGCAACGCTTCTCAGGCTCGAGTCTTCGCTGATCTTCGCTTTGTGGAGAGAGGCGCAGCACAGAACTTCTCCTGGAGTTCCTGGTGGTCCTGGTCCTCCTGCTGACTCATGTCAATTCGGAGGAGGCCTGGCTGTCTCTGCTAGGTTGGGCCAACCGCTGCTGATTCCTGTTTGTAATCCGACTCTACTGAACTGCTCTGCTAGTATGTTCGTGAGGTGTGTGAGTGAATCCACACTGGTGACCTGTAAACTGAACAGCTGATTTCCTGACAATGCAGATGGGATTTGCCCCATAAAACAATTTCTAAATAAGCCTACTTCTCCCTTATCCTAATAACCTTTCTTTCCTACTACCTCTGGTGGGTGGTGAGCTAGAAAGGAGGTTAAAATGTTTAAGAACCATCTTTAAAAGTAGGTTTTGAAAAATTAAAGCTTACACAAAACCCAAACAACAACAACAACAAAAACCCATACCAAAAATACCCCCTAAATATAAAGAATAAGGACCAAAGAAGAATTGCAGAAGAGGGTGGCTGTGTTAGAGGACAGCCAGAGACTCCCTATAGATGTGACCTCTGTATGTGGCCTAACGAAGGTGAGGGAGTCAAGCATGCCCACATCTGAGGAGGGAGCATCCCGAGGCTGGAAAGTGTGCCAGCCTTACAGGCCCCTGAAGGAGCTCAGCCAGGGTGGAGCAGAGGGCCTGTGAGAGGGTGGGGACAGAGGGCAGGAGCTCTGAGGGAAGTGTGCCCTCGGGGTGGGAGGAGCACATGGTGCCAGTGTGGGGGGCCTTGTCTGCCACTGAAAACTAGGAGGGAACAAGAGGAGTGTGGGATCTGGTTGACAGTCGGATAGGATTTCTCAGGCTGCTGTGTGGACAGGACACTGCCAGTGGTGGGGAAGGGAAATAGTTTCTGATCAATGTATAATCCATGGTGTGCACTGGACCAAGAGTGGTGACAAGTGATTGATCAGATTTCTGTTTATCTGTTTTGGTTAAAACTATTTATTTGTGGGGCTGGGGAAATGGACAGGTGGTTGGAGAGTGGTTGAGAGCACTGGCCGCTCTTCCAGAGGCTCAATCCCAGCACCCGCCCAGCAGCTTACAATTGTCTGCCTCTCCAGTTCCAGGAAATCTGACATCTGATTCAAACATACATGCAGGTCAAACACCAATGCACATGAAATAAAAATGGTGCGTTTAGAGAGAGAGAGAGAGAGAGAGAGAGAGAGAGAGAGATTTGTAAGCCAGACATAGTGGCATACACCTTTAACCCCAGCACTCAGGAGAAGAGGCAAGCAAAGCTCTGTGAGGCCCCGAGATCCTGTTTCAGAACAATTGTTTCTATTTTATGGGTGTTTTGTCTGATCCACGTCTGAGCTTCATGGGCACTAGGGGTGCCCATGAAGGACAGAAGAGGATGTCAGATTCCTTAAAACTGGAATGACTATTGTGTCATGTGGGTGATGGGAACTGAACTTATGTCTTCTGGAAGCGCAGCCAGTGCTCTTAACAAGTAAGTCACTTCTCCCCCCCTCAAGTTTGTTGTTGTTGTTTCTGTTTGTTTGTTTTATGAAGAAACGACAGATTGAGAATGGACTTACCAGGCAGTGTAGAAATAAGAGAAGAGTTTAAGAATGTTTTGAGTTTGGAGCCTGAGCAATTGAAAGGATGGAATGGCCATTTGTTGAGGTAAGAACAATTGTAGAAGTATTAGGTTAGAGTTAGATATGGCCAGACATGGTGACACATGGCTTTAAGCCTGGCACTCAAGAAGCAGACGCAGGTAGCTCTCTGTAAATTCAAGGTCAGCCTGGTCTGCACAATATGTTCAGCACAGCTTACAACTACATAGAGTTCTGTCTCAAGAAACAAAGAACAAGCAAACAGCAACAACAAAACCCCTCACGATCTGGTCACAGAATCGTGAGCGCTCTTGATACAAGCTGGGTGTGAGTGGGGACTTGCGCTGGGGGAGATAAATGTCAAAATAACCTATCTTAAAGTTGCTGCTGAGTAGGGAGCTGGATAGATGACACACTTAAATGACACAGAAGAAGTTTTAAACATGTAGACTGATTAGGCCCTGATGACATATCCCTTTGTCCCAGTGCCCAGGAGACAGAGGCAGGTGGACAAATATCTGAGTCTGAAGTCAGTCTGGTCTACATAGCAAGTTGTGGACCAACTGGGCTATATAGTGAGACCCTGTCTTGAAATACAACTGTCAACATAAAGTAAAAAAAACAAAACAAAACAAACAAACCATGAAGACCCCATGGGCTGACCCTCCCCTATCTTCTTCTGTCTACAAGAGAATGCTTTTTCTCTAATACAGTCTGCTTGCTTTGATTCTGTGGGTCCCAGCAAAATCCTCTCAATGGAAACATAGGATTTGAGGTGTCCTCATACCAAGTAAAAAAGATTTGGGCTTGGTGGTTGTAGTGGTTTGAAAGAAAATGACTCCAATGGGCTCAGAGGGAGTGGCACTATTAGGAAGTGTGGCCTTGTTGGAGTAGGTATGGCCTTTGTTGGAGGAAGTGTGTCAGTGTGGGTGGGCTTTGAGGTCTCAGAAGCTCATGATAGGCCAGTGTGTCTCAGTCACTTCCTGCTGAACCAAGATTTAGAAATCAGCTACCTCTCTAGTACCATGCCATGATTCCCACCATGATGAGAATGTGAACCTCTGAACTATAAGCCAAAGTCAGTCCCAATGAAATGTTTGCCTTTATAAGAATCACAGTGTCTCTTCATAGCAACAGAACCCTAACTAAAACAGGGGTGGAGTGGAAGATGGCAGATAGTATCAATTTTTCTTGGTACCAGCCCCTCCAAAATCACTCACTGGGATTTACATCCTGGTGTGTTACCTTGAATGCAGCCTTAACCACATGAGACCCTCTGGCTACTCTGCTCGAACACCTCTGAAGGAAAAGAGGAGGCAAAGGTTACCCCCAGGCCCAACCAATGGACCTCATAAACCACCACTGCTTCCAGGAACTTCTTTTGTATGGGTAAAGCCAGAGGAGGTCAGAGTCGTGTAGCCAAGCCAAGCCAAGCCGATTCGCCACTAAAGTTCACACTGTTAAGTAGTCATAAGTAACTGGTGCGATAATGTGACATTCGAGATGTGAGGTGGACGTTTAAATTAAGGTGGCATGTGGGCCGTTGGTTGGCTGATTTTAGAATCTAGGAAAGATATCCAGACTGAAAAGACACATGGAGAGTTCTGAGCAGATGGACAACAGTCTAATCACAAGGGTGAAGCAAACACGGAGGAAGGACGGAGCCCAAGGACAGAGACCTGAAGCACAGTAGCACCTGGAAAGGAGGGGGCACTCTGCACATGTGACAAGAAGGTCCGTCCAACAGGTAAAACACGAGGCACGGGTGAGAACAAAGTACCGAACGAGTTTCTGGGAGAAAGGAGAACTCATTGTGTTGAAAAAATCTCTGAGAAGTTACATAAAAGGCTGTGATGACTAATCTTCGTCATCAACCTGATTCGATTTAGAACCACTGTGGAAACTCATTTCTTGGGTGTCCATAAGGGTGTTTCCAGAAAGGCTTTACTGAAGAGAGGCGAGTCACCCTAATGTGGGTGGCTCCACCCCCCATAAACTGGATTCCTGGACTGAATACAAAGGAGAAAGCCAGCAACCCACCAGCATTCATCTCTGATGAGTTGAAGACACAACGTGAACTTCCAAGCCCCTGTCATCACGCTTTCCCCACAGGCATGGACTGTATGCTTTCAAACCTCAAGCCCAGATAAACCCGTAAGTTGCTTTGATGGGTATTTTGCTTTATCAATGAGAAGAGTAACTGAGATAGACAGGGACCAAGAATGGATCACGGGACTTGACTTTGCTGCTTTGAAAGTTCAGTAGAGCAAGTGTGGACGCCTGCCCAGGAGAAGTTACAGAAAGAATGGAGCAAAGGAGTTAGAACTAAGATGACGGATAACCCCTTTGAGAAATTCTAGACAATTCCATTTTACTAACGGGAGAGAGAAATGGTTCACAGCAAGAGAGGGATGTGAGGGTAAGAGAGTGTTTAAGGCTCAGAGCGTGTTGTCCATGGACAGGAGTCAAACACGCGTTTAGAAGCTTCTTTCCTAAACCAAACCAAACAAAAACACTGAGTCCCTGGCTTGGGCTCACACACAGCTGCAGTAACTAAACACAGAGGAGAGCCTGCCGCCTTTGCTGGGTGTCTGTCTCTTTCACTTTGGCTCACCCACTTATTTTGCAGGTCAGCATATTTATCCCTTAGAAATATGTCTCTAGGCCTGCCCCACCCCTTTGAGGCTGCAAACACAGAAATCAACCACCTTAAACTTGAAATTGTCTTCAGTTCCAGGTAGAAGAAAACATGGCAGGATGGGCCATCCTCAGTTGAGGGCCATCATCGGTGTAAAGGAGGTTGTGTCCTGGAGCAGCAGAAGTGACCTTCTTGGAGCAACCCCTCGAGTAATGGCAAGGATAAGAACTTCTTGGGATCACCTTGCCAAACCAGAACAGAGACAACAATGGGCAGGACCACACCTTTACCAGGACTGCTTAGTTATGAGACTTCCTGCCCCCTTTTCTAACTGTTCCTCTATTGAAGCCTAAACCTCATGGTGGCATACCCCAAAGACAGACTTGGAGACTGTACTCCTTTATTTGTTTTGCTTTTTCCCAATATGACCACATTGAATAATTCTCTTTGATTTTCAGTGTTACTCCCTCCTCTCTCTCTCTCTCTCTCTCTCTCTCTCTCTCTCTCTCTCTCTCTCTCTCTCTCTCTCTCTCGTTTTTCAAGACAGGGTTTCTTTGTGTAGCCCTGGCTCTCCTGGAACTATCTCTGTAGAGCAGGCTGGCCATGAACTCATAATGATCCGCCTGCCTCTGCCTCCCAAGTGCTGGGACTAAAGGCGTGCACCACTATTGCCAGCCACTCTCCTCTTTCACTGGCCTAATGCAACAGGTGACCAAGCTTAGCTTGTCAGACAGACCTGCTGGAGCCCAGGCTTTTTACCCTACAAACTTTGGTAACAGGAGGGTTTAATAGGGAGGAGAATATCAATGATGCAGGAGACAGGAAGACGATCAAATGGATGATGTCCTTGAGTAAGTGATTGAACTGGGATCCCTGGTGTAAGTGCAAACACTGGCCTGAACCGGAAGCAAAGGAGCATCACATAGAGGAAAGGCAGTATAGTCACCAATGCATTTAACCTCCCAGGTAGCTGTAGGTACAAGAATGAGAGATTTCTTTGTAGAGATGAGGATGAATGAGGATATTTTAGAGGACTCGGGAGATGGAGATAGGAGCATCAGGAGTATCTGATGCTATTATATCCCTCTCTGTAGAGGGAGGGCAAAGGTTCCCAGTGAAGGCTAGCAACTTTCCCTATGCACTAGCTTTTACTCTCCCCTGAAGCTCTACATAATTACAATACACTCAATAAACACAAAAGGCATGGGCACAGGAAAGGAAGGATGGGAAAAACAATAACAACTCATTTTGGGGAATTGGAGAAAGATGAGGGTTGGCAGCTAAGAAATGCTAAAAGTTGAGACAACACAGTTTTAGTTACTTCTCAATTGCTGTGTGAAAATACCAGGACCAAGGCAACTTATAAAATAAGCATTTAATTCGGGATTCACAGGTCCAGAGGGTGAGAGTCCATGACCATCATGGCGGGGAGCATGACAGCTGGCATGGTGCTAGAGCGGCAACTGAGAGCTTATATCTGATCTATAACCATGAGGCAGATGGAGCTAACAGGGAATAGCATGGGCTTTTTGAAATTTCAAGGTTACCCCCAGTGTGACTCCCCCACCCTCCACCCCCACAGCAAAGACATATCTTCTCCAACAAGGCCACACCTCTTAATCCTTCCCAAACAGTTCCACCAACCTGGGACCAAGCATTCAAAGCTATGAGTCTATGTTGCCAATCCCATTCAAACTACCACAAGCCTAATCTTGCTCAGACGTGTGATGGACATGGGCTTAGGCCAATCTAACCTTTTTCCTGACCAAATTGCTGATCTTGCCTAATGTCAGTCGATCAAAAGAATTCCAGTTCCTGAGCCAGGAATGCGTTGCAATTCTGATCAATAATGTACACGTCTTCTGGCACTTTCTTGGTAAAGATTAAAAGATAGTCCTAGAAGTACTGGTTTCTTTGCTTTACACTGCTGCTGTTTGTTTCACTACAAACAGAAAGAGGGCTTGCAGCAACCACAGTGTAAGCAAGGCTGGTCCATAGCCTGGCAGTCTGAAATGATGTTGCTGAACATCAGTTGCAGCCCTGCAGCCTGCCTCCCTCCAGATCTCTTTTTATGTTACATTTTTTAAATATGATTCGGTTACATATTTTTCTCACCGACAATGCCCTTTTGTATTGACTGATGTGTGATTTGCAACTGGAAGAATCAAGATACAGAACGTCGGCAAAACAAATGCAGAATCCAGTCTAGCATCATTGAGGACAGAAATTGAATTTGGTATAGACAACATAGGAGCAACGTGCCAGACACAATCTAGACACAGATGAGCAAACCTCCCTACCACGATTATTCTACACAAAAGTCTGTGCATAGAGTTGGGATAACAAGGTGTAGAAACCGAAAAAAGCAGAAAATGTTAGGGACCTTAAAAGAGAATTGATAAGTCAATGAAGCTGTGGGGGTAGTGTTCATCAAGGGAGCAGGGGGTCCCTAGAATCTAGGACATGGCAAATTTCTGGGTGCTCTGGAAAATCAAGTAGTCAGCTCAGTTTGGCACCATGACAGCTGCTGTACGAAGAAGCCATGGAGAAAATGGCCCAGAGCTGCCCAGGCTCAGGATTGGAGAGGTCTTAAAGACCACACCAAGACATCAAAAGCTTGGTTTAGATGGGACACGGTGGCTGCAATAGATTTTTGTTGTTTTGATTTTTGAGACAAGATCCTACTATGCAGCTTTGGCTGAATTTTTATTTTATTTTAAGTAGAGGAGACTATAAGCTGAGCTGAGCATGGTAGAAGGGGGATGGGTAGACACTTCTTGCTTATCCAATAATAAATAATTGTTTTGGACATTAACCACGCCCCCAGAATCCACAGATGTGGAAGATAGACACACCTAAAGCCACAATAAGGGTAAACAGGACAGAATTACATTTTAGACCCAAGCAGTGGGAGGGAGCAATGGGGGCTGGAGTCGGGGGAGGAGGCTGAGAATTCACCTTCCCCTCAGATAAACCCCTCCAGCCCTTTTCTCTGTATCTTACCTGCTCCAGCTCCATGTAACCTGTGGTTACCCATTCCAACCAGAATCCCAGCCCCAGTTGCTCAAGTATTTTCATACCACAAGCCTGTCCAATCAGTTACACTGCCCTTGCAGAACCCTGTGAAATACCGATGGATTCAAGTCAAGCTGCAGCCTATGAATTAGCACAAAATTATATATTTAGCACCTTTATGCTTAACTTGCTTAAAAACGTTAAATTTAATTAAATTTACAGACACTAGCAGACAATATAAAACCACAACCATGAGCGCAAACACCTGTCCGTATTTAAAAAAACAAACAAACAAACAAAAAAAACCAAACCAATCTGTCAAACTGAGCACCATGGGCTGGGTCTGGTCCCATTAATATTCATTTGCTCCTCGATAATTCTTCTTGTCATCTGGCCAGTGGACAAGCAATAACAGGTGCCAAAGATTTAATAAAAATGTAGTGAGAAAGAACACTAAAAGCAGAAGAAATTCTATCCATTAACTTAATTTTTCTGGGAATTAATATATTTCGTTATTCACTTGGAGATTGATTGAGAAGTTACCGTGTGCCAGGTACTGAGCCAAACACAGAAACCAGTCTGGAACCAGTCCTGACTTCCAGAAGATCATGGGAAGAGCACTGTCTGGCAGTGCAGGCCTATGATCCCAACTGAGAAAGAAAAGTAAGTTCAAGGGGCTGCCTGGGCTAACTCAAGTTCAAAGCCAGCCTGGGTAACTTGGTGAGTCTCTGCCTCAAACAACCACATTTTGAAAAGAGAGTTGACAATGTGGTTCAGTAGGACAGCACTTGCTCACAGGGGTCAGGCCATGGGTTCTGTCCCCAACAGTGACTATGGAACCCCCACGAAGGGTAGTACTGTATTCTAGAGGAAGAAATACTGGGGCCTGAGGAGCCAAGGGGCTGGGACTAGACAGAGTCACTAAGTTTAGGAGAGGATGAGTCAGAAGACTGTCTAAGCCAGTGTTTCTCAGACGGGATTACACAGACCAGCCATTGTCCTTGGAGTTGGGGGAGGGGCAGCCAGGGCCAACTCAGGGTTATCAATTTTTGCCATCTTGTGGACCATTTACTCAAATGGCCATCTGCCGGGGTCACAATTTTGGAGAAGAAAGGGCATCTTAACATTGTCAAAGGACAAAATTGAAACAAGTCCAAAGCCTTCCCTTTGCCCTGTGATTCTAGATCCAGGCACCTTCGCTGCACAAAGTCGACCGTGTTCCCACCCAGTGAGTGGAAGGAGCTCGGTTTCCTAGAAAGAAAAGGCAGGAGAAAGCAGAAACAAAGAACAGAAAGCAGATTGGCTGTTTCAAAGCCCTGGCCTGGGAAGGCAGGGGCAAGAGACAAAGCAACAGAAAAACAAGGGACTCCTTAACGTCAGGTACTTTTGTGGGGGAGAGGGCGTTTGGATTAGGGCACAGTAGCCTTCATTATCCTGCTGCCTCAACCTGGCCCACTTGTGAGTTTGGCTATCGTCTCTGTCGCCCTGACTCCTGACAAGGTCAGATAAACAGCTTAGTCTCACTTTGGTGACGTGGAACTACATTTTAAACGACTCGTCTTTATTTTTAGCCTGGTCCGTCGGGACCTTCTGCAGGAGGTTACATCAAAACAGCGTCTCCTATCACTTATACTTCAGCACTGCCAAAAAGAGAAACAAAACATTAAAGGACGTTACTTCAGGAAAAAGAGCTGTCCTTTAATTGTCCTTTAAAATGCAGCTCTGTGCAGAACGGACCACATCACACCAGCCCAGCTCTGCTCCCTTAATTCAGATGCAGTGGCCTGTGGTGGTGGGAACAGAGCTGAGGAGACGTCTCAAGCACAAGGAAGTCAGGGCAGAGGACCCGAGGAACCCATCCTCCATATTTTTGTGGTTTTATTGGTTTTGTTGTTGTTTGGGGTTTTGTTTGTTTGTTTTTTGAGACAGGGTCTCACTTTGTAGCTCTGGCTGTCCAGGAACCAGCTATGTAGACCAGGCTGGTCTTGAACTCAGAGTTCTGATTGCTTTTATGTCTAGAAAGCTGGGATTAAAAGTGTTTGCCAGTTTGTTGTTGTTGTTGTTGCTGCTGCTAAGGTTCTAGGAACCCCAAGTTTGGGAGGAAGAGTCAGAGGAAGGCAGCCAACAGCCTCTCCCCAGGTTATATACTTTGTTTGAAGTGTATATGTGTTAGAAGTAGCAGGGCTTTGTGGGTAAAACTAATAAAAATATTATGTCCATACTGGTGTTTTGGAGGACTATAACCTTCAGCACACCAAGTTTTCAATGTGTGGATCTGTGACTCTGACTATCATATAAGTCATTCCTAACTGTTCTGGATTTTAGGCATCAGCCAGTGGTATGGCTAGGATCCCTGTGCAGCCCACAAAACAGGACAGGAACTTGGGGGACAAGGAATAGAGAAGAGGCTGAGGATCAAATCAACAAAATGCCACAGAGGTACCCACAGATACCCATGACTGAGACTCAAACTTGGCCAGGACTGGTTTGGTTGTCCACAGGGCAAAGGGCCCTTTGCCAATGGCTGCTGGGACAGGCTGCCCACTTCTGGCTCTGGGGACTGGAAGCAGCAAGGACCTGCTGTCTAGAAACTACCAGATGGCCTGGCATTCTGTTAGGGCTGATCTACATTTTATCAGCCAAGGCCAGGCCACAACCCAGAGCTCCTTTTCCCTTACAAGCCAGTTCCCTCTGTGGCTGGGTACTGGATAACTAAGGATTTCAGTTAGTCTATCCGACCTGTGCTTTCATGCTTCAGGGGGCTGTGTACGGCCAGTAGGTTGCCTATGAGACCAGCTTCTGCTCAAAGCAAGTCTTATCTAGGATATATGCAGCTGAAGGGCAGGAACCAAGGTCATTTAAAAGCTCAGCATTGGAGATCAGTGGTGGAAAACATAGGGGACAGAAAAGAAGGAGAATAGAAGGTAAGGAGGTAGAGAGGAGGACAAAGCAGGAGAAGGGGAGGAGGAAGCAAGAAAACACCTAGAAATATGCAGCAGGAGCCTGGAAGATTATGGGGCCTCAAAAATTCTTGTGATATATAGCCGTGGGTTTTCTATTTGACCTAACAACAAAGTCTAAAGATAGTCTCATGGTAACGAAACGTGAGAATTAACATACGTGTGTGACGACATCTTTATGAAACCCATTACTGCGTATGCCAATAAAAATTTATATTAAAAAAAAGTCTGAGTGACATCACACAAGATCGGGTGGCTTGGCTACAGATGGTCAAGAGAATCAGAATGGGCAAAACGAGTCTGATTATAACAGTGGCTCAGCCCGCAAGTTTAGTTTTTTCAAGCACTGTTAAATCTCTCCCAGCTTCTTATGAATGAAAAGGTTCAAGGCATCAGAAAACATGGAGACTGGACGAATAGTAACGTATTCCCTCTCTGAGCGTCACTGTTTACCATCTGTTTCACTTAGCGCTTCTATTGCTGTGAAGAGACACCATGACCACGAAACTTATAAAGGAAAACACTTGAGTGGGGCTGGCTTACAGTTTCAGGGTTTAATCCATTATCAGCAGGGAGGGAAGCATGGCAGTGCGCGGGCAGGTGCTGGAGAGGTAGCTGAGAGTTCTACATCCGGATCGGCAGGCAGCAGGAAGAGACCGTGAGTCACTGGGCCTGGCTTGAGCTTTTGAGGCCTCAGAGTCCACCCCCTAGTGATGTACTTCCTCCTGCAAAGACACGCCTACTCCAACAAGGCCACACCTACTCCAACAAGGCCACGCCTACTCCAACAAGGCCACGCCTCCTAATAGTGCTAGCCCTTGGGGGTCTATGGGTACCATTTTTATTCAAACCACTACACTGTCCTTATCCTTTGTGCTTGTATGACCTGTGTGGTGTGCATATGACCTGCATATGTGTGCATGTACGTAAGTAGCCATATGTACACATGTGTTTTTTTGCTAAAGTATTTCAAAGTAAGCCACATACATTGTGACACTTCACTATGGGGCTACTGAGAATAAGGATAGGTCTTCTTTTTTAAGGTGTATTCTTTAAGTACTCAAGAGACAGAAGCTCGTGGATCTCTGTGAATTCTAGGCCAGGCTGGTCTACATATAGAGTTCTTAGTCAGCCAAGGCTACATAATGAGACTCTGCCTCAAAAGTTAAAATAATATTTTTTGATGTGTATATATGTATGCCATGTGCATTCAGGTGCCCAGAGGCCAGAAAGGGTGCTGCACACCCTGGAGTTGGAGTAACAGGAGGTTGTGAGCTCATCCTAGCAGTGATCAGCAAGAGGCCTTTGTCCTGTGGGAGGCAGGCTGTGACTGAGCCCCTGTCCCAGCCATGTGCTTCTGTGGCCACCTCTGTGCCATCTTCTGGACTCATTTCTTGGCTTCTCAGTTCAGTGCTGGGAACTGAGCTTAGGTCCTCTGGAAGAACAGTGAGCACTCTTAACCACAGGACTGTCTCTCCAGGACTGAATAAGAATACTTCTATAGGGGTTGGGGATTTGGCTCAGTGGTAGAGTGCTTGCCTAGCAAGCGCAAGGCCCTGGGTTCGGTCCCCAGTTCCGGAAGAAAAAAAAAGAATACTTCTATAAAAAAAAACAAATTCAACATTAATGTAGCAGTATTCTTTGATGCGGAGTCCAACTACCTAAAATGTGTCTTATTTCATTTTTATTACTCATGACAATTTGGCTTGTTATATTTCAGTTTTTTTTTTTCCAATCTAGGAGAGCTACCCCTGGGTTTTTGTTGTTGTTGTTATTTGTTTGTCTTGTTTTGTTTGTTTGTTTTTCTAGTTATCTGACTGGTTAATGACACTGCCATTATTTATACGTGTCTCGGAAGTCCCGCAATTTGTTTTTTGTTCACTGACTTTTCATGATTACACTCAAGCTAAATGGCTGAGGAAAGAAAGAGTATGAGACAGGTGTGCTTGCTCAAAACTGCAGTAAGACAGGAAAACACACAACAACAAATCAACAAAAACTACTTGAAAAGGAAACCCAATGGTGCAGAGGCGAAAGCTTTCCCCTCCCCCCTGTCAGGAGGTCGTTTCCCCTCAAACTTGAGATGCTTACTCGTGTGTGTGGTGCTTTGCCCTTTGCTGTTTGTTTGCTTGAGAAGATTCTTGCTAGGTGGTCCAGGCTGGCCTTAATCTCAATCCTCCTGCCTCAGATTCCTACTGTAGAGTGCTGGTCACCACACTTGGAAAGTTCAATTATTTGGCTAAGGCAGTGATCCTCAGATTTCCCCTCTGTGAGTATACCTTTATGCCTTTGTAATGAATAGTCCATACTGCCTGGTATTAAAATCCACCCCACTCCAGGGAAAACATCAGCTACCTTTTTAGGGAAAGCCTCTTTCTTCCCTTATCCCTTCTACATCTCCAGTGGAATGACATTCGGAGAGCTCGCCAGGCATCCAAGGGGCTGCTCCTCCTAGCATGAAGATTTGCGAAGGTAGTAATTAAAATCATAACATTTTCTAATGTTTTCATACCATTTTACAGTTTATAGAGCATTTTCACACATACTGCAGCTTTTGATCTCCTTCTAATTTTCTCTTCCTTGTCTAGGAGTGAGTCCATTTAGAGCATTCACTTACTCGGTCACTGGTCCAATCTTGAACCCCTAGGAGGCACTGGGTTAGCAGCAGGGATCAGACACAGGTGAAGACAACTGCACAGGTCTCTTCCCAAACTTCAGCAGGTACTTGAGTGGACAAGGTCTTGGTGTGGAGATCCTGGGAGGAGAAGAATTAATCTAGAAGGAAAACACACACCTTTAATCCCAGCACTGGGAAAGCAGAAGCAAGAGAATCTTTGCATGAGGTCAGCCTGGTCTGCATGATGAGTTCTTTGGGACAACAAAGGCTCTACAGAGGGAGACCCTGTCTCGAAAAACCAAAAATAAATAAATAAAGAGGACACACACACACACACACACACACACACACACACACACACACGCAAAGCAGGTCAACGAGCAGTAAAAGCAACTTCCTCCTTTCTAAAGCTTTGTATACTGGGGTCTGGTACCTGCAGCTAATGTCCCCTACCTGGTGGGCATCCTAACGTGGCAGGAATGGGAATTAAGGCCCCTGAAGTAAAATGATTTTTTTCCATATGACACTTAGCTTATATGTGTGTCAGTGTGTCAGTTAGTTCCAACTCTGTTGTTTGCACACTATGGTGTCTCATGGGGATGTAAGTGGGCGGGGGTCCCTGTGGCAGCTGAGGTCCTTTCCTGGCAGTCCTCATCCATACCCAGAGCAGAGATAGAGGACAAAAGGAAGATGCCTTGTGACATCACTCAGCAGCCAGAGCTCTGAGAGATGGAAAGCCACTTCATTAAGTTCAGTATGCTTCACCTGGACAAGGAGTGGGTGTCCCCAGTTAATCATCCCGAACAGATGAGTGGTCTGTCCGAGGCCACAGGCTGCCCCAGGAACAATTCCCCATAAGCAAGAATCCAATGTCCAGGCTTCAGAGGGGCTGACTGAAAGAGTGAAAGACAGTTCAGGGCAGAGGAGCTAATGGAAGGGAGGAATCTATTGGGGTGGAGGCCAAAGTGTAGGCTAGCCAAGAGCGAGACTTGGATCCTGCTGTGAATTTGAAATACAGGGGCAATTAGGTCTGAGCTATTTGCAGACAGAGGGAAAAGGTGAGCCAAACTGCTCAGTGCCTCGTGCAGCTGGATGCTGAGCCCTGTCACCACCAATAGAGGTTCTGAAATGATGCTGAGGGGGCACTCTGGGCCCAAAGTCAGAAACACTTAAAGTATACCTATTAGGTTTTAAAAGAGACATCCTATCTAAGGGGCAAGGAAGAGGTCATGATTTCTAAAACCCTGTCTGCTAATTGTCCCCCTTCACCTTAAGTAATTTTGCTACAGAATGCTAACAACCTGTATTTGTGTGTGTGTGTATGTGTGTGTGTGTGTGTGTGTGTGTGTGTGTGTGTAGGAGAGCGAGAGAAAGCGATGGCTTTTGTTGTTGTTGTTGCTAGCATTTGCCTTTTTTTGGAGGTCCTCCTCCCCACGTGCTGCTCTCCACCCCTACAATAAGCTGAGCCAGTGTAAGTTACAATTTATTAGCTGGTTGCCATGGGTTACGCCAGTGCTCCACAGATATTCCCTGCAGAAATAGTAACATTTAATGTAATGTAAAACAGAACCACAGCATCACCACTCCTGGCTTCTGCTGGCTTGCAATATTATATCCTTCCCTGCTGGGACAGAAGCCTCAGGAAATTATCTGGTCCCCTTATTTTATTATGATGAGGGTGTCTTGCCTACCTCCTCCCCATTCACAGAAAAGGGAGTTTGCAAGCCAAGGGCGTGCAAAGATCTGGGGCACCTGCTTTGGGGAGGGGAGGGCACATGGTGCCCGGACCTAACATTTGTTTCATCTGCTACTTTGTAATTTAAGGCAGGTTTCTCAAAGAGAGTCCCTGCGGGCACCTGGCCTGCTATCTTTTCAAAGAGGCTAGTTGTAACTGCTGATGGGTTTTATTTATTTTGCCATCTGGATAATATTTGTGGCAAGTAGGTTTAACAAAAATTTGTGGGCTGGCAAATTGTTGGGATAATATTTAGCTTCAAGGGCGATTTAAATGAAAAAGCTTGGGAGATGGGGACCCCTGAGCCTGGCCACTCAGTTCGGAACAGATACAGTAGAAGGCACCGATGTTTCAGGTCGCCCCTGTTTTCTCTTCTCTGCCCCTGTCCTGGCACGCAATCACCTGGACACTATCCCTCCCAGAACATGTTGTCCTCCTGCCTGCTGTTCTCTCTTACCTGTCAGTCACTGGGTCAATCTACCTGTGCTTCTCATACATCTACATATTCCTGCTGTGGTGAGGGAAAAATACGGGCTCCCCAGCTAGACTGTGGGTATTCAAAGCCGGGCTCTGCCACTTTCAGTCTGTGATGTAGCCAGTCCCTTGGTACTCACAGCCTTGGCTTTCAAATTGTAAACGGGGTGAGCTATTCATCTTCTGTGCACATAGTAAGAATTCCCCGGGGGACACGTATATGAAATCACCTCTCCGCGGATCCATGCTCGCCATAGCCACTTCAAAAGAGGGCCTCCTTACTCTGGGACTCAGCATCTCGTTTCTAACTGAGAGATTAGTGTCTAATTCATCCACCTGAGTAATTCCTACTTTCCATTCAAGCTTCAGCTCAGATACAAGCCGTTTCCTGAAAATAGCCCCTCACCCCTCATCCCACCACCCCTGTCTGCTCCACTGATATCCAGCCAGTGCAGTGGCTTCTTGTGCACCCCTCTAATGAAGCATGCCACCCTACCCTGCCAGGCCCTTGTCTTCCCCTCTCTGGACTCCAGGGCTATGATGAGTTAATATTCATTCGCAAGTTGATTGTATTGGGAACCCCCTGTTAACCACACCTCTGGGCATGTCTGTGAGGGTCTGGAGAGGTTTAAAATGAAAGAGGAGGAAACACCAACCCTGAATGTGGGAGGCACCTTTCCATGGCCTGGAATTCCAGATTTAGTTTAAAAAGGGGGGGGGGTTGTGAGAGACAAGCACTGGCATTTGGAAGAATTCCTGCTTCCCAACTGCGGATGCAATTCGACCAGCTGTCCCAGGCTCCTGTTGCCACACTTTCCCTGCCAATCAATGGAGTGTGTCTCTAAAATGTGAGGCCCTGTAGGTTGCTTTTCTCAGGTATTTTGTATCAGAGGTGAGAATTAACGCAAGAGTCCTTCTCTAGTCTCTCTTTACAATGAATGCCGGAACATTCATTGATGGATGAATGTGTGCTGGATGTGTGAATGACGCCAAGGAACCAGTCTACAAATTCATCTTCACTTGACATGACACCTGGCAGACAAAGCCAGTGGGACCCACTCTCCAGGCAGTCCAGCTACCAAGGGACATCACATAGCACGTGCCTTTGGATGTTACAAGAGAAACCTGCCCGAGCCACTTAAAAGTAATGACATTTCTTATACTCTGTAACAAGAGGAGTCCAGGTATGGAAGCTCCAGGCCTGGTTAGTTGAGATCCTCATGACACCTCAGGACATTCTGTTTCTCCCATGTTCAGCTAGCTCTATCAGTTTGGAATTTACTTCCTCATATCTGCTGGGGGAGGAGGAGTGGGGCACAGCTGTGGATGAAGAGCGCGGAAAGCAAGGCCTTTGAGAGCCCTGCCCTTACCCAGTGGATTCCTGTTTGTGCTTCTGGTCCTTTCTGAAGCCAGCTGTTGGCTCGAGACAGGGGAGCATCATGGGTAGTTTAGAGAATGTGCTGTGAGCGGGTGCATTTCTAGAGAGGCGGGAGTTCTGTAAGGAACAGAGAACCCGGTGTCCGCTTGGGTGTCAGCCACTGAGCTTTCTGCTCTTTCGTATTCACTCCCTCCCTCCTCGGGTCACCCGATGGCTCTGTACTAAGTGTCTGCTACACAGTCAGCCCCGTGCTGGAGGTTGTGAGCAACAGTAAACAAGACAGAAGAGCCTTCTCCCCTGCAGGAACTAACCTCCCAAAAGGAACAAAGCCAGGAACCTGTAAACAAACAAACGGGCTAATTACAGGTTAGCTGTAGCTTAGACCTGAAAGGTTTCCAAAAGGCCTTTGTGTTGCTTGGGACTAGGAGAAGGTGGATGAACCCAGAGGTTAGACCCAGTGGGAGGCTTCAGGTCCCTGTGGGCCACACCCTTGGAGGGAACAGTGTGGACTCCCGTCTCTCCCACCCGTCTCTATCGTGTTGGCCCTGGGGAACAGCCTGATTCCACACTTTCACCACTATGTTCTGCTTTATCCCAGACCAAAACCCGTCATGCTCAGAAACCTCTGGAACACGCAAGATGAACCTCTATTCCTTTCAAGTTGACCAGCTCAAGAGTTTTATTACAGTAACAGAAGGTGCCCAGCAGTGTCCTGTGAGTGTGAAAAGGGCAACCTGTACTACAGAGGGTGAGGAGGGACTATTCTAGAGGTAGTTAGAGAAGGTCACCTTCTGAAAGGCAGCATAGGAGGGATTAGGGAGTAAAGTGAAGTTCAGAGAAGAGGATTCCAGGTAGGCAGACCAGCAAGTGTAAAGGTCTCAAGGCAGCGAAGGGGTGGTTGGTGTGGCTGGAACTTCTCTGTGCCTATGACTGATCAAAAGTTGCTCATGGCACCCAGCCCAGCTCCTGCCCCAGGCTCCAAACATCACAGCCCTTGATTCCAGAGCTTCCCCTGCCTAGACTTGTAGCTCTACTTGGGGCACAGACACAGCTGTGAGACCACAGAACAATGGGCTTGGCCCGGGGAAGGGGGAGAAGCTACCATGTTCTAACAGACGAACTCATGAGTGGGGTGAAGGCTTTTTTGAGTACTGCCTACTTTATGTAGCAATTTCTGACCCCACAGCTACCAGGGAATACAAAAGGACCAAGTAGTGGTGAAACTCCTTTCTCTCTGCCACCTTATACCTCTCTCCCATGGTCTAGTCCACCCTACCTTCTCCACTATGGTAGAGAAGAACCAATAGTTCCTGTTCCATCTGGAGTCAGGGGAATATCATTGCTGAGTGTAGCAGTTCTGCCAAGGCCTGAGGAGGGAGGCTGGAGGATATTACCCCTACCACCTTTCTGCAGCTTGCTCCCGGGGCTGGCATTATGTTGGTTGACGCATTCTGTTCCAGGGTTTATAGATCCCCTCACATACCATGCAAACCTTTTGCAGAGGCACAACCTGTTCCTGCTGGGACCTACACAGAAAAAGAAAAGACCAGGTTTCTTCAAGGGCACTCCCCCAGTGACGTCACTTCCTCCCCATCACCACATGTTGGTGGGCAAATCTTCAATACATGGACTTTTTGGGCAACACCTACTAACTAAAACCAGAGTAATAGGGTGTTTGTGACAAGTGTGTGTTTTCACTTCTGGTACTAGATTTAAATTCTTCCCTTGTGGTTGGGGATTTAGCTCAGTGGTAGAGCGCTTGCCTAGGAAGCGCAAGGCCCTGGGTTAGGTCCCCAGCTCTGGAAAAAAAAGAAAAAGAAAAAAAAAATTCTTCCCTTGTACTCTCCTCTTCCTCCCACTTCCCTATGCCAGCAATTAACCCAGGACGCCATGCATGCTGGGCAGTGGTTCTTCCAAGGAGCTATGCCTCCAGCCCCACCAAATTCATTTTAGATCTTTTCCCTTTGTGGCATCTGTGACACTAGTAGATCATATACTCTAGGCAACATCAGTCTAAGGCCCTTTCCTGAGCTCCAGGTCACCAACTTGCTAGTGTGATCCCGTCTTCTGTGCCCCCGCCCCCGAGCCTCGGAGATCCTCTTCTCAGAGCTGCTTGTCACTGGCCTTCCTGGTCTTTGGCTCTTGGCTGTGTGAAAGTCTACAGAACTGAAGAGCTTCTGCCCTGAACATGACAGAACGTCTGGGTCCTGAGGGCAGGATCGTTTGTCATTCAGGGTGAGGACGTTGGATTGGTTACCTCCAGGGTGGTTGGTGGCAGTAGGGATCGTGAAGTTAGGCTGTCTCAAGAGGGTCCCAGTTTGTGTTCTGTCACCAGCCTCTTTACTCCTCTCTGTGCTGGTCCCAATTATGAACACAGGTAGAGGTGGGGGAGGGACTGGAAAGGCTCTATCCCACCATTCAGACAAGTTTGAATCCTGGCTCTGCCCAAGCTGCTTAGGAAATCAGCACAAGAGGGGCTTGGTGGTCATTGAGCCAATGGCCTCATTTTGCAAATGAGAAAACAGAGAGCCAAGAGGCGATGTGGTTGCGTGAGGTCCTGGACTCAGAATTCAAAGTGGGGTGGACCAAGCCATCTGGGGCTGAGGGTGGCACTGGCCCTTTGCCTCCCTTACTTCTGAGTCTTCAAATCGTCTTCTACACCAGGGAGCTTCTTCCTGCCTCCTCCCCACTTCTGATAAGGGGCCTAGGCTGTGATTGGCATTCTTGATTTGTCTTAAAGCAAATGTTGCTTCCTCTTTAAGTACAGATGGAGGGCCAACAAATGATTATTGAATCAATGAGTGTCATTTCCCACTTTGTACTTATCCCGTAGCATATAAATAGGACTTGTGTAAAAATAAAAGTGCATATGTTTGGCTTGCATAATTAGGTAAAAGCAGTTTCAATGGGTGTTTCACTGTAGGACTTAGATCTTCCCATTGGTTGAATGGCAGTCTGGTTGTGGTCACTGAATTGAAGCCAGTGAAATGTGCTCTCTGTGTCTTGTGCTATGAAAAGACTCAGGATATATGTGTGGGAATCCATGGGGTTGCCTCCTGAAAAGGGGCCCTGGTCTCCCGTGTACCTAGAGATTTGATTCATCATAGGGACAGTTTGCTACAGAGCTCAGTCATGTCCCTACTCAACCACACAGGGGGCACCTAGAGTGGCTCCCAATTCGTGGAACAGAAGGCAGGGAATAAGGCAGGGTTTTGGCCCAGGAGACCAGACACAAAACAAGAACTGTCTTCCAGCAGGCATTCTTCTGGCTTTTTCTTCTAGTGGTATTTTGACTGTAGGATTGGGTTAAAACATTGAATTTCAATTTTATACATACAACCCTAAGGGCCCTGGGGCAATGGGGGTGTTTGAAATGAACCCCAGCCCTAGGAGTCTACCTGCCAAGTGTTCGATTAAGCTGCGTAAGTCTGTTTCCACCACCCTGTCTTTCAAATATTTATGTGGCAGATTATGGGCAAGCTTCAAAGGCAAGGAAATGCAAATCTGTTCTATAAATCATAGAATAACACAGCTGCTGTCTTCCTCAGAGTGACAGCTATGAACACCGGCGTTTCTGCCTACAGAAGAAATGGTGGGAGGTGGTCTCTCATGTGCAGCTAGGCCCAGAGTATTTGTGTAATTGTGTGTGTGTACTGTCTGTGTATGTGTGTACGTGGGTATGCTGTCTTTATATGTGTGTGTCTATATGCACATGTGTTCATTTGTGTGTGTGTGTGTGCACATGTATGTGCACGTTTGTGTCTGTCTATTGCAGTTGGGGAGGGAACAGGAGGATCTAGTGATATTTTTATTTTTGCAGAACAGCAGATTAATGATAAAAAAATTTCCCAGCAGTTAGAGAGTTATTTTTTTTCCTGCAAACCTTCAAAAACTGTGCAGAGAGAAAGTATTACATGATATCTGAGACTCTTGAGGACTTGCGATGTTGGGGGACTGGAGATGGAAGTGGCTTTGGATTTGGGAAAATGTGCCCAGGACTTCACCCTAATGGGAAACGTCAACAAGCAACTCTGAGAATTCCAAAATGAATTTAATTTAGCTTGAGTGAATAAAAAAGAAACTGTGCATTGCAAATAGTTATGCAAATTAACTTCTGCCCCCAGGGTCTCAACAATCTGCCAGTGGAGGCCCCAGCGTGCCAAAGATGAGGCTTCTGTGGGCTCCCTTCTGCTGTTGCCATGACACAGCCATTTGGTACATTGGTGCTCAGTGACACATTAACATCCACCAAGACTAACACTTGAGTTGATGGTCCTTGCCACCAGCTGGTCTGGGCCTGGTGGTGTCCTTTGGGAATACCTGGGGAAGGCTGCAGTTCCAAGTGTGGAGGTCAAGGGCAGGTGGCATGGGGCTGGGACTGTGCAGAGAAAGGGATGCCGGGCCTTACTCGGAATTCTGTGCAAGTGACTCAAGCTCGCTTAGGCAAGAGCGGGAAATCTCTGGGTCACGGAAGGGACTGTTGGATAACCAATTCACAGGAAAGGAAGGGATGTAGCTGTTCTCAGGAATAGCTGGGCGAGGACTGGACTTCTGCCAGGGCTCTCTTACATCACCTGTCTTCAATTGTTCTTGGTGCTGGTTGCTAACACAACTGCCAACGACTAGCAGATTCTGCATCCGATAACTTTTGACACTGACAGATCCCTAGCTGACTAATCCCAGGGAAGAAATATCTTTGGCTGAACTAGGATCAGGTGCCTATACCTGGACCAATCCACCACAGTGAGAGGACTCCAGGCCATATGCACACTCAGCTCTTAAGGTAGCCTTGTGGTGATGGGATGAGAGGGCTTTCTAGCAAAAGGGCTGAGGCAGCTCTGAACAGGCCTGGAAACAATGTCCTCTGGCCTAAAGGAAGCTGGATAAGAGAACAGACAAAGCAAGGGAAGGGACCTGGGACCATCAGGATCCATGAGTTACAAAGAATTCAATAGCTATCCTTGAGGCTTAATATCCCTCAGAACTTAATGACAGTAAATTCCCGCCCCCTCCCTTGTCCCCTCCTTTCTCCCATGCCTTCTCCCCAGCTCCTTTTCTGTATACTTGATTGTTCTGGATCGTCATCTTTTCTGCACTGAGAATCTCCTCAAAATTGCAAGTTCTCAGGGCTGGAGAGCTGGTTCAGTGGTCATTTGCAGAGGATCAGGTTCAGTTCCCAGCACCCACATGGCCGTTCACAACAGTTTGCACCTCCAGCTTCAGGGCATCTGACACCCTCTTCTGGCCTCCAGGAACACTGCACACATGTGATATACATACCTACATAAATGCAGGCAAAGAACTCATACACATTAAACGGCAATTTAAAACATTGTAAGCTTCCTGCTATCTTGCCTTGTGTTAGCCAACTTTCTGTTACTATGATAAAATGACTAAGGAAACCAATTTATAAGAGAGAAAAGTTATTTTGCCCATGGTTTCAGAGGTTTCAGTCCATGATGGGTTCACTATTCATTTGGGGACTGGTGAGACGGGTGGCATGGTATGTGCTCACCTTAGGGGTCCTGGGAAATGAACAAGGCTCCTGTACTCTGTTCAAGGACACAGACTCATGACCAGATTTTTTAACCAGGCTTAAAGATCTCCACAGCATCCCAATAATGCCAAGGTGACCATCAAGCTTCTGCCACATGGGCCTTAGGGGACAATCAAGATCCGCACCACAGCACTTCATGACAAGACGGACGGTGGACAGCCTCTTTCTAGCTGCATAACAACCACTCTCAGGCAGGAGCCCCCTACACCTTCCACTCTTGGGTTTTCATTAGTCTCTTTTCATACCTTTCTGCAGAGAATGTCTCAGAACCAGCATCTCAGAGTCACCGGGGGAGGGGGGTTGTTAAGGATGCAGAGTGAGGGACTGTGGAGATGGCTCTGCGGGCAAAGTGTTTGCCATGCAGATACGGTGACTGGAGTTTGATCCTGAATACCAGGTAAGAGATGGGTGTGATGTCCCCTGGGTTAGAAATAGATATTAGGATCCATTTTCAGGATGAGGTGTGTTTAGAACACACCAGAGAGTCATACGTAAGCAGGGGCACTTGGCCCCGGCCCTCCCTAGCTGGCAGCTGCTTTTCCAGGTGTTCTCCGTTCATCCTAGGGTTGAAAAGTTCCAGGCAGCCTGCTCTGTGGTTGAGCCTGTGTATCAGAGAAGGAGGGAATCTTGAGCCCCAGACTGTATATTAGATAAGGCTTCATGTTGTGAACCAATAGGATGGGGAATGTGGGGGGGGGAGGAGGAGGAGGAGGAGGAGGAAGGGGAGGAGGAGGAGGGAGGGGAGGAGGAAGAGGAAGAAGAAGAAGGAAGAGGAGGGAGGAGGGGAGGAGGAGGAGGAGGAGGGGAGGAGGAGGAGGGGGGGGGAGGAGGGGGAGGGGGGGAGAGGGAGGGGAGGAGGAGGAGGGAGGGGAGGAGGAGGAGGGAGGGGAGGAGGAGGAAGGGGAGGAGGAGGAGGAAGGGGAGGAGGAGGAGGAGAGCAGAAAAGGAAGAGGTGGAGGGCAATACTGGATATGTCCTCAAAGAACTCAAGCCAGTGAGAGATTCAGGGTTCAGAAAATGTGTCTTGCCCTAAATCAGCACACCAGCCATCTTTATCTTTTCTGTAAGCTGATGCTGGACTTTGCAAGATTAAAATCTAACTGCTTTGCTTTTCATACTCTGAGTCTCCAGTACTCTTATTATAAAGGGAGGATCATTGGTTCTTACACCGGTAACTTGCACTGTTGAGGCAGAAACTGAGGGATCCTGGAGCACTTGCTGGCCAGTGTGAGTTTAGCCAAAATGATGAGCCCCAAGCTGGTGAAAGTCCCTGTCTCAAAATGAAAGGGGAGAGTTGAGCTGGTAAGCTGCCTCGGTGGCTGCGAGTGCTTGCCACACAGGACTGGGGACCTGAGTGTGACCTTGGGAACACACATAAAAGCCAACGCAATGACAGGCGTACATCATCTCTGCATTCTTACACTGAGATGGGAAAT